>NC_090372.1:113631723-113901795 GCF_036365525.1 Heterodontus francisci | reverse complement strand
TAACGCATACTATCTTTTATAATCTCAATCTTTTCTTGAGTGCATATGTATTTGTTGAGTGTGAGAGTGAGTGTTGTTGTGTATATTTTGGGTATTATATAATAAAAATTTATCTTTCTTTTTAAACTTATAAGAAAACCTGCCATTTGTCTGTCTTGATAATTAAAGCACTTGGGCTAAAAAAACATATTTTTTGAAAAATAAAACACCTCCAGCTCACCACTGATGATGTGGAGGGGTCGGGCGATCCACCTCCGGCAAAGGCATCCAGCGCCACAATTGAGCTGCTGGCACCACTTTTAAAGGGCTTAGGAGCCCTCAATGACAATTTACATTTGTAAAGAGACAATGAATTTAAAAGTATTAAAAATAATTAAACATATCTTTCCAGCACCTCTTCCCCCCCCCCCCCCCCCCCCCCCAATAGCCTTACATTTCATCTCTTGCCCTCTCGCCCAGCCCAGAAAAAATACTCACCTTGTGTACCTGGCCTTCCCCCCACCAAAGGTCAGAAACTTTGAACTTTACCCCTTCCCATCACCCGCTAGACCAATCAGGTAAGTGTGACTCCCCCCCCCCCACCCACCCCCCCCCCCCGCACTGATATACTTACCTCCTCCCCCCCTCCCTACCAGTGTTCCGCCATACTTCACTGTTCGGAGATCGGACAGCGCAGGTGTGCTGGCCACTGACCGTAATCCCAGAGCAGGATGGCCGGTGGCACCAGGTAATTATTCTTTAATTTACATGTCTTAACATATTTAAATGTGTCTCCCGTCGCCTAGCAGCGTAATATAGGGCAGGGACTTACTGGCGTCGAGACCCGTGGCGGCCTCTCCCAGAGACATGTTCCAGGCCTCCTCCCGCCCCGCCACGACCCCCGATGTTGGGGGGGTCAGTAAAATCCAGCCACTGTCTTCGGTCAGTCAAGAGGTGAAAAAGATGGATACATCCCTATCATCTCCAACCTGTCCGTAATGATTTATAAAACACTAGTTTGGCCTCAACTTGAATGTTGCGTCCAATTCTGAACACCGCACTTCAGGAAGGATGTATGGGCTTTAGAGAAGGTGCAGAAATGAATTACAACAATGGTTCCAGGGATGAAGGATTTCAGTTACATGGATAGATTGGAGAAGCTGGGGTTGTTCTCCTTAAAGAGAAGGTAGAGAAGAGATTTGATAGATGTGTTCAAAATCATGAGGTGGCTAGACAGAGCAGATAGAGAGAAACTGTTTCCATTGGCGGAAATGTCGAGAACCAGTGGGAACTGATATAAGGTGAATGACAAAGAATCAATGGTGACATGGAACTTCTTTACACAGCTAGTGGTCAGGATCTGAATGCATTGCCTGAGAGTGCGATGGAGCAAGATACAATCGTGGCTTTCATAGCACAAAGTGATTTCTGACAACGCTGGCCGCCACTGACGTCATTCAGGCTGCGCCGCGGTGCGCACATGCACAGACAGTCTCCTGCTCTCTGCGCATGCGCTGCGTTCCAGCTTGCCAGGACTGGTTAGCGCATGCGCCAATGACGTCATCATGTGACGTGTGCATCTTCGGGCAACGCGCCTGGTCGGCCTCTGCGCATGCGCTTTATGCAATGCCAACGGGTATTCACGCATGCGTCAACCTTTGGATATTCACGCATGCGTCAAGCTACGGTGCGAGTTTCTGAAAGTGGAAGGAGGAGCGGTTTTGTCAGGCATTTTCTCGCATTTTCTCACAATTATTTAGTCATTTTGGAGATTTCAGTCTGCTTCATTTTTTATCAGAAAGAGGAGATTGCTCCAAGGTAAGTTGCTCTGAAAACATTTCCATTATCTGGGGCACTGCATGTGCTCCAGTCCACTGCACTGCACTAAAATCCTTTCCGTTGTCTGGGGCTGTGTGCAGGCAGTACATGTGCTCCAGTCCCTGTTGTAATTGGCTCTGAAACATTTCCATTGTCTGGGGCACTACATGTGCTCCAGTCCACTGCACTGCACTAAAATCCTTTCCGTTGTCTGGGGCTGTGTGCAGGCAGTACATGTGCTCCAGTCCCTGTTGTAAGTTGCCTTGAAAACATTTCCATTGTCTGGGGCACTACATGTGCTCAGTCCACTGCACTGCACTAAAATCCTTTCCGTTGTCTGGGGCTGTGTGCAGGCAGTACATGTGCTCCAGTCCCTGTTGTAAGTTGCTCTGTTCCTGCACCGATCAGAGCAGTGTACATGGACACACAGCCACATGTTTCCCCATCCGCCCTTGAAACAACCATGCAGAGCCTTGTGAGACTCCGTAATTGCCAGCTGCTGCCTGCCAAGCAGAGAGGGCGTCCAAAGCAGTCAAGCACTTGGGGAACATTCAGCAAGAAGAGACTGAGCACTAAAAGAAACAAGCATGCCGTGTCCAGAGGTCGCACAAATGTGAATGCTCTTGCTGTGTACACAACTGGTGAGGTGGGAGTGCAGCCACACCGTTCTCCATCCTCAATGTTGCTTTAAGGCAAAGGTAGATAAGAGCGAAAGAAATGGAAGGTGATGTTGATAGTATTAGGCAGGATTAAATGGGAGCGGATAGGAAGGCGCAGGAGTAGCATAACCACTAGCAGGGAACAGCTGGGCTAAATGGCCTGCTTTATGTTTCATTAGTGCAAAAGAAATGTGCTTCTTTTTCCAGCACCCTCACATCATTCATGTTTTCCCTGAGAGCAGCATTGAACCATCACGAGATAGGGGCAGTTACATCATCCTGACTCCGACAGCTGAGGTGGGTACTAAGTGATTCATTGGCGGTGTTATCAGTACATGCCTTTACTGCAGAACATAAAGCATGCTCAACAGTAATTTCATTGGAGGGAGGGAAGCTCTGACACTGATGTTCTTTCCTTATTTCTTTTCATGTAAAACATGCCGTCGAGAAAACTATCCTTGAGACTTAAGGTCAGCATTCAAGCAACGAAGGCAACTGGATCATGCTGCGGAGCTTGTCTCGATGTGGAAAGGAACATTGCATTTATGGATGAAGTGGGAGCGCACATTGGGATGCGTTTGGGGAAAATTCATCTTCTTCACATGGACAATACAGTAGTGGAATAGAGAGCCAAGCATTCATTCACCACAAGGCTCTGCAGGAACAATCTCTTTAGTTCTGCATAGCAGAGACGCGGCCTGTCTGTCTCACGGGAATGCTGGCGACACAACACTCATGTATCCATGCACAGCAGTGCCTCGAATGCTTAATGTACTTAATAAAATTTCTCAATAATTAAACCTGGAATTGTTGAGGTTTTTGATGCTATTTTCCAACTTTACAACTGAACTTCAGATATTCAACTGTGGTATGGTCCTTGGGGGTGGGGGGGGTGGTTGTGAGGGGGAGGTGGTGGGTGGGGGAGAGGGGGAGGTGGGGGGGTTGGAGGGGGGAGAGGGGAGGTGAAGGGGGGAGAGGGAGGAGTGGGGGGAGTAGGGGGAGTGGGGGGAGAAGGTGGAGAAGGGGGTGGGAAGGGGGTTGGGGAGGGGGGGGAGAGGGAGGGTTGGGGAGGAGGGGGGAGAGGGGAGGGTTGGGGAGGAGGGTGGGAGAGGGAGGGTTGGGGAGGGGGAAGTGAAGCGGGGGTGAGGTGGGGGGGGGGAGTGGTGTGGGGGAAGGAGGGGTTGGGGGGGGAGAGGGGGCTGGGGGGGAGAGGGGGGAAGTAGAGAGGGATGGGGGGAGGTAGGGGGGTGGGAGTAGAGAGGGAGAGGGGGAGAGGTAGAGGGGGGTGGGGGAGAGGTTTAGGGGATGTGGGGGTGTAGTGGGAGGGAGTTACATTCAGAAGTTCCTGAAGAGGGGGGATGCGAAAGGCAGGGACCAGAGAGCTTGCAATGCCTGAAGTACAGTTGAGAAGTAGGGGAGAAAGCGGCTGGATGGTGGATCTGCAGCTGGAGGGAACGGCTGAATGAAGAGGGCTGGAAGTGAGAGGCCATAGAGAGCCACGGGGAGCGAGCGGCCGAAGACCTTGGTGTTGCCGGGTGCGGGGACCGGCCGGTGCGTCTTTTTGCCGTTGCAAGTTTATGGCGCATGCAAAGAAAAACGCACTCCTCTCCTCACTCCCCCCCCCCCCCCCCCCCCCCCCCCCCACCCACTGCTGCTGTCTCCGGGCCACTACCACTTCCCTCCGTCACCGGCCCGTTCGCATCGCCCACTCGCCGGCCGCTCCGCTCCCCCCAAGGCCCACTCCGCGCCCCACCACCCTCCACCCTCCCCGGCCCCGGCCCACTCCCCGTCCCTGCCCCGGTCCGCTCCCTGGCCCCGGCTAGCTCATTTGCTCTCTCACTCCGCCCATTGCGTGCTGCCACGTGTTTGTTTAGGTTGCCTCCGTGTGATTATTTGAGCAGCGCCATCTTAGTCCTGGCAGCTGCCTAAAGTCGCAGACTGTGCCATTTTAGTGGCACATGCTGCATTTGCGCATGTGCCCAGCAGCGCCACCTAGCGGTAGCGTTGTCAGCAAATGCAGCCTTCATGGCATCATAGGCCAGGATTTTGTGTGGCCCCCTGAGGTGGGGTCAGAGGCGGGGAGGGCATGGAACATTGTGACAGGTGGCGGGGGGTCAGAGGGCCCGTCACCCAGCAATCTTCCCGGAGGCAGCATAGACCAGCAATGGCCTTCCCGTCAGAGGGCAATTGAGGCCCTTATGTGGACTATTAACGGCCAATTAAGGCCTCTTCCTGCTGCCACTGGGCTCTTAACAGTGTAAAAAATAGTTTGATATATGCAGCTAATAATCCTGATCCCACGCAGGAAAAAGACATCCCTGGGACACACAAGGCAAACTGAAGGACTGTGGCAATGTGTCCAGACTGACGTTATCGAACTCTTTCCCATTGCTAAGAAGAGTAATAAATACTGTCTGGTTTTAGTAGATAATTTCACTAAGTGGGTGGAGGAATCCCCCTGCAAATCAGCCACTGCATTGTGGACTGCAGAAGCATTAGTTAGAGAAATGGTAGAGTCCAATCAGGGGAGCTACTTTATGGGTCAAGTGATGCAGGCCATTCTTAAACTATTAGGGATTGAGGGAAAATGGCATGTGGCCCCACAACCGGTAGTCATTGGGAATTGTCGAATCAACTGTACACTAAAATTGGCCTTACATAGGACCTGAATGAGAACCCCACTAAATGGAATGAAATATTACCTTTAATCCGTATGAGTTTACACAGTACAGAATCCAAGAGAACGGGGTATTCCCCACATGAATTGGCTACAGGGCGACCCAGAGAACCCTCACACAGTTGTTCGTCCCTATGTTGACTGATAAATAGTTAGAAAAGTAACCAGGGATAAGTTCTTAATGGACTTGTGAGAAACGGTGAGAGAGCTACACCATGGAACCACCCACAATATAGGAAAGGCTTCCCAAGGCAACGGATTGCTCCTCCGCAAAAGTAAGCCACAGGAATAGGAAGTCGGTGGCTAGGTTATGGTACAAATCTATGCGAGGGTGGGTGTGTTCAAAACCCTGTACAAGGGACCATACAGTATCATCACTAAGGCTAGCCCCATGCTGTATGCAGCTCAGCTGGTGGGGCCAGGGGTAGAGGTAGGTGCAAAAGAGGAGAGAGCACCACCAGGAGATGTTGAAGAAAATAGAAGTAACACACTGCTTTTGTTCCCTTCTCCTGCAGAATGTGAATGCATTGGAGAGGGTGGAGAGAAAGATTTATGAGATGGTTCCAGGGATGAGAAACTTCAATTACGTGGATAGATTGGCAAAGCTGGGACTGTTCTTAGAGAAGGGATGGTTGAGAGGAAATTTGTTAGAGGTGTTCAACATTATGAGGGGTCTGGACAGAGTAGACAGGAAGAAACCGTTCCCTTTGGTGGGATTTAAAGTGATTGGCGAAAGAACCAGAGGCAACATAAGGAAAAATGTTTTACGCAGCAAGTGGTTAGGATCTGAAATGCACTGCCGAGAGTGTGGTGGACGCAGATTCAATTGTGGTTTTCAAAAGGAAATTGATAATTATCTGAGAGAAAAGAATTGCAGGGCTACTGGCAAAGGCACGGGAGTGGAACTAGCTAAGTTGCTCTCACAGAGAGCCAGAACAGACATGATGGACCAAATGGTCTCCTTCTGTGCTGTAACCATTCTATAATTCTCTATGATTCTACAAATGAAGCCAAGGTGAAGGAAGATGGGGAGACCATCATATTTACCGATATGTGAGGTACTGTTTGCACCATACTGGTCATGATGGCTATCAAGAACTGAAGTAATTGTTTAAAAATGGAATGAAAATTCTGTTCAGTGATTCCGTGGAATACAAGAGCCAAATCCCTGTCACCCCTGAAACCCAACCCCGGGGAGGTGCCCAAAAGGTTGCCATTCAATACATACAATAGTCTGGGATGTAGAATATCAGGCCCTGGGGACTTATCAACTTTCAGCCCCATTAATTTCTCCAATACCTTCTTACTAATACTAATTTCCTTCAGTTCCTCATTCCCTCTAATCCCTTGAATCTTTAATTCTGGGAGATTTCTTGTATCTCCCTCAGTGAAGACAGGGCACAAAGTAATCATTAAGCTTCTCTGCAATTTCTCTATTCTCCATTATAAATTCTCCTGAAATAAAAACAAGAAATGCTGGAAATACTCAGCAGGTCTGGCAGCATCTGTGGAGAGAGAAGCAGAGTTAACGTTTCAGGTCAGTGACCCTTCTTCAGAACTGACAGATATAAGAAATGTAAAAAATTTTAAGCAAGTAAAGCGGGGGTGGGGCAAGAGATAACAAAAGAGAAGATTTGATGGGACAATATCACAGAATAGCTGACCAGAAGTCATGAGCCACGGCAAACAATATGTTAATGGTGTGCTGAAAGACAAAGCATTAGTACAGATAGGGTGTTAATGGACTGAAAACTGAACAGCCACAAGCACAAACATGAAAAAAACAGTGGGTAGGCACAGTAGAAACAAACTGAACAAACTAAAATAAATAAACACAAAAAAGAAAAAATAACTAAAAATTCTGCTGACTCTGCCTTAATGGACCTACATTTGTCTTAGCCAAACGTTTCCTTTTTACGTACCTGTAGAAGCTTTTACACTCCATTTTATATTTTTTGCTAGTCAACATTCATACTCTTTTCTCCCTTTCTTTATCAGTTTCTTCATCCTCCTTTGCTGTATTCTAAAATCCTCCCAATCCTCAGATTTACTACTAAAAGGTGCAGTCACATGGGATCAGAGGTGAGCTGGCAAGATGGATACAGAACTGGCTCGGTCATAGAAGACAGAGGGGATCTGTGGAAGGGTGTTTTTCTGAATGGAGGGATGTGACTAGTGGTGTTCTGCAGGGATCAGTGCTGGGACCTTTGCTGTTTGTCGTATATATAAATGATTTGGAGGAAAATGTAGCTGGTCTGATTAGTAAGTTTGTGGATGACACAAAGGTTGGTGGAGTTGCGGATAATGATGAGGATTGTCAGAGGATACAGCAGGATATAGATCGGTTGGAGACTTGGGTGGAGAAATGGCAGATGGAGTTTAATCCGGACAAATGTAAGGTAATGCATTTTGGAAGGTCTAATGCAGGTAGGAGGTATACAGTAAATGGCAGAACCCTTAGGAGTATTGACAGGCAGAGAGATCTGGGCGTACAGCTCCACAGGTCACTGAAAGTGGCAACGCAGGCGGATAAGGTAGTCAAGAAGGCATACGACATGCTTGCCTTCATCGGTCGAGGCATAGAGTATAAAAATTGGCAAGTCATGTTGCAGCTGTACAGGACCTTAGTTAGGCCACACTTAGAATATTGCGTGCAATTCTGGTCGCCACACTACCAGAAGGACGTGGAGGCTTTGGAGAGGGTACAGAGGAGGTTTACCAGGATGTTGCCTGGTCTGGAGGGCATTAGCTATGAGGAGAGGTTGGAAAAACTCGGATTGTTTTCACTGGAACGACGGAGGTGGAGGGGCGACATGATAGAGGTTTACAAAGTTATGAGCGGCATGGACAGAGTGGATAGTCAGAAGCTTTTTCCCAGGGTGGACGAGTCAGTTACTAGGGGACATAGGTTTAAGGTGCGAGGGGCAAAGTTTAGAGGGGATGTGCGGGGCAAGTTCTTTACACAGAGGGTGGTGAGTGCCTGGAACTTGCTGCCGGGGGAGGTGATGGAAGCAGATACGATAGCGACGTTTAAGAGCCATCTTGACAAATACATGAATAGGATGGGAATAGAGGGATACGGGCCCCGGAAGTGCAGAAGGTTTTAGTTTAGGCAGGCATCAAGATTGGCGAAGGCTTGGAGGGCCGAATGGCCTGTTCCTGTGCTGTACTGTTCTTTGTTTGTTCTTTATTTCTGGCAACTTTATAGGCCTTTTCTTTTAATCTTATACTATCCTTAACGTCCTTTGTTATCCACAGTTGACCACCTTTACTTTTGGGGTTTTTGTGCCTTGAAGGAATGTATAGTTGCTGCAAACTACGTAATATTTCTTTAAAGACTACCCATTGCCTATGTACTGTCATACCTTTAAATGTATTTTCTCAATCCGCCTCTGCCAATTTGCCCCTCATACTTTCATAATTTCCTTTGTTCAAATATAACACTTTGGCTTCAGATTGAACTACCTCACTTTCAAACATAATGTAAAATTCTATCATATTATGGCCACTCATCCCTACAGGTTCTTTTACAAGTTTATTAATTAGCCCTTTCTCATTACATTATACTGGATCTAAAATAGCCTGTTCTGTAGTCGGTTCTTCAAAATAGCTCTAGAAAACCATCCATAACACACTCCAGAAACTTGTCCTCCACAGCATTAGTGCTCATTAGGTTTACCCAGTCTATATGTAGATTGAGATCACCCATGATTACTGTATTACCCATGCCACATGCTTCTCTAATCTCCTGATTAATACCGTGCCCCACACCACCACTACTGTTTGGTGGCCTATAAACAATTCCAACCAATGTTTGTTGCCCCTTGCTGCTTTTAGCTCCACCCAAACAGATTCCCATTTTGTTCTTCCAATCTGAAATCCTCCCTTACTAATGTACTAATCCCATCCTTTATTATCAGGGCAACACCACCTCTTTTTCCTTTTTGCCTGTCCTTCCTAAATGTCAAAAATCCTTGAATATTCAGTTCCCAGTCTTGGTCATCCTATAGCCACATTTCCGTTATGGCAATGAGATCATACCCATTTACCTCTATTTCGGCCTTTAAATCATCTCCCTTGTTGCAAATGCTACATGCATTCAGGTAGAGTGCCCTTAACCTTGTCATCTTGACATTATTCTGCATTCTAAGCCTAGTTGATGCTCCCCTTTGTTTCACCTGCCTTCTAATGTCACTTGCTAATTTTCTACTTCCTGTTGCCAGCTTTACTTCCTTCCAATTTGAGCTACCCCTCAGCTTCCCATCCCCCAGACAGCTAATTTAAACCCTCCCAACAGCACTGGTAAATCTTCCCGCAAGGATATTAGTTCTGGTCCTGGGTGACACAGTGGCGCAGCGGTTAGCACCGCAGCCTCACAGCTCCAGCGACCCGGGTTCAATTCTGGGTACTGTCTACGTGGAGTTTGCAAGTTCTCCCTGTGACTGTGTGGGTTTCTGCCGGGTGCTCCGGTTTCCTCCCACAGCCAAAGACTTGCAGGGTTGAGAGGTAAATTGGCCATTGTAAATTGCCCCTAGTGTAGGTAGGTGGTAGGAGAATTGAGGGAAGATGGGGATGTGGTAGAGAATTTGGGATTAATGTAGGATTAGTATAAATGGGTGGTTGTTGGTCAGCACAGACTTCGTGGGCTGAAAGGCCTGTTTCAGTGCTGTATCTCTCTCTAAGGTGAAGCCCCATCCATCTTGTACAGGTCCCACCTGCCCCAGAACTGGCCCCAATACCTCAGAAATCTGATGCCCTCCCTCCTACATCAATTCTCCAGCTACACGTTCAATCGATCGATGCTCACTAGCACATAGCACTGGGAGTAATCCTGAGATTACTGCTTTGGAGGTCCAGCTTTTTCATTTTCTTCCTAACTCCCTAAAATCTGCTTTCAGGACCTCATCCCTCTTCCTAACTATGTCATTGGTACCAATGTGGACCACGACCTTTGGCTGTTCACCCTCCCCCAGAAGGATGTCCTGCAGCCACTCCTGGACATCGTTTCCCTGGCATCAGGGAGGCAACACATCATCCTGGAGTCACATTTACTGCCACAGAAATGCCTGTCTGATTCCCTGACTATCAAATCCCTTATCACTATTGCTCTTCCACTCTTCTTCCTCCCTGCCTGTGCAGCTGAGCCACCTGTGGTGCCACAGAATTTGCTCTGGCTGCACTTCTCCGAGGAACCATCGCCCTCACCAGTATACAAAATGGAAAACTGATTAGCAAGCAAGATAGACTCAGGGGACTCGTGCACTGTCTGCCTGGTTCTCTTAGACTGCCCGGCAGTCACCCATACCCTCTCTCTCTGCATGCTCCTAATCTGCAGTGTGACCACCTCCCTAAACGTGCTATCCATATAGTCCTCTGCCTCGCAGATGCACAACAGTGACTCCAGCCACCGCTCAACTTCCAAAACCCAGAGCTCAAGCTTCTGCAGCCAGTGACACTTTCTGCAGATGTGTTCGTCAGGACACATGATGCATACATGACTTCCCACAAACTGCAGGATATACATTCCACATGGCCGAGTTGACCTGCCATAACGTAACTTTAAAAATGTTTTATTACAATGAGAAGTAAAATAACTCACCAGTTACTCACCAATCAGCTTCTTCCGAAGAAACAGGCAGCTACTGGAGGCTGAAAAAAGGTAGATGAAAGAAAGAAAGGAGCTCCTCCCTCACGCACCAAACTCCCACTTTTCACTCTGTATACGCAAATTTATTTTCTTCTCAATTTATAGTGCCCCTCCTTACTGAACTCCCTCAATTACCAAACTCCCTTCTCAACACTCTGTGCCCTCCAACAGCACTCACTGCAGACAAGCAGCACTGAGAGTCTCCTGAATTTATACTCTGAAAACAATGCTGTGTCAGCTCTGCTACAGCTCAGAAACCAGTTTAAACTAGCTACCTAATTTACTATCTACAGATACTCTCAGAGTGTTAGTATACTCCTGTTTAAAACAGCAAGAAACCTAACTTACCTCTTAACTGAAACAGGAATTTCACTTAATTGCTAGATGTAAACAAAACCAAAACTAATCTTGAGTGATTAATCCTCAAAATTCACTCACTTACCAAACTCCCTTCTTCACACTCAGTGCAGACCAAATCAGCACATCCACAAATGCAGCACTGGAATCTCAGCCTAGATTGCTGTGGTCAAGTCCTCAAGCAGGACATGAATACGCAACCTTCTGACTCAAAGACAAGAGCGCTCCTAACTGAGCCACAGCTGTCACTGCTCTGTAGCATCATGGCCTTCAGGGTAGTCAGCGGTTGAATGATACCTTGGAAGTAACTGATACCAAGGTTACTGGAAAGACCAGGAAGGGTAACAATGATGCGTAGCACGCCAGAAGGTGCTGGAGCACAATAACTGATGTTGCAACTGCTTGCAACACTGGCACCTCCTTTATGAATGCCCTTGACTTAGCCACTCTAGAGGCTCAGTAAAAATGGTTAGAAACTGCTTAAGGAAAATTCTGAATGGGATGAACAATTTAGAACAAGGGAATTACAAGAGAACAGAGTTGTCATTACACAGCTGCATGATATAGTCAAGCATCTTGAGTCTAAAGCGATTAATAAAATTTTACAGGAAAACCATAATGCCTTCAACAAGGCCACATGTATTGTAATGTATTAATCTTGGTTGGTGGAACAGGCCAGGGAAAAGTACAGCATATTGCTGAGGGAAAGCTTCCCTCATGAGTGGCTGATTGACATTTAAGGGCTTTGTCCACCTACCAACTTAATTTGACAGAAAAATGATTGGCTAGAACAGGAAAATATTACCCTGCTGCAGGACAGTACAACACTCAGTCCACTGTTCCGTGTGGAAAACATAGGGGTGCTTAGGGGAGACCATTTAGTGGAGTATAGTAAGGCCCCAAGGTACATGGCCTAAGTGGATAGGATCATGTGAGTGGTCTGAGACCTTACAGCGTGCACTCAAGTCCGGGATACATCTATTTGTCCTTATGACATAGTAGAGCATGCAGCCACCACTTGTGGGTTTAAATAGGATCATGTGGCATGGAATTATACCATGAATGTGACCCCAGGGGAGCACTACCCAGTAAGATCATCATATCAGGGAACTGGTAAATATTGTGTTACGACTATGCACCGGGAATACCGGAATGGTAATCTGACCTGTTCTATTGCAATAGGAACATTTTGTTTCACTCCAGCCTGACCTGTAAAGATTGGAGTGAGTATGTTACTAAATATATTGTCACACTTACAAGAAGTGCGACAATAAAAAAATTACAGACTAAAACTGAAGAGTTATAAAAAGTGACTTTACCTTTTTAAAAAATGGACAATGCTACTAAAAATGGCCGTCAAAGGTAAATGATCTGGCCTTTGTACATTCCAACTGTCTGACAGGGACAAAGGAATACCTTTTGAACTGGGAGGGGTCAATTACACCCATCCTGAAACATTCCTGAACTGAATGGGTTCTTCTGAAACAAAGAAAGTGTGAAGTAGCCACATTCTAAGCCATTTTTGGTCACCACAGGGAGGCAGATTTACATCTCCCTGCAGAGACAAAGGTGTGAAACCATTTTTGACTTTAAAGGTAGATCCCTGAAGAGAGTGAGACAGCCAGAAAGAAGCCTAACCAAGAAGCTTGTTTCCAGCTAAGGGGCTGGGAGAAATCCAGCAAGTCAGAAGGGAAGCACCCTGCTGTAGAATTCTACATCTTTACCAAAGCAGAAGTGAATTAGAAGTGATCCATTGTCCTCAACTGAACTTTCAACCAAGACAGAAACCTCAGGCCTGCAATTAATGAGAACTTGACTTCCGAGATAATTCAACAGGTTTATCATGACCCCCCAAAACCTCCCCCACTTATAACCACTTAACCCTTTTCCTCACTATCTGTCTCTTATTGTGTGTGTGTGCATGTGTGTGAGTGAATGCCTGAGTGGATGCGGTTGCGATAATTTCAGGATAAGATTTATTGATTAATAAATAATTAATTTCCTGTTTTAAACCTACTAAAAAACCTGTCGCTGATTGTTTATTTGGCAAATAAAACACGAAGGGGTTAAACCCTAACAAAAGGCACTTGCTGCAGTCAGGTGGGATTTGAACAGTGGAAACCACTCAAACCCCTCACCACATGGCTGTAACAATATACTCACTAAATCAACTATTAGTGTGGAGGATGAACTAAAGGAGTAGTTGCACCTATACTATGCCACCCTTGCCTGAGCATTTCATATAGTGCAACATATTAATCAATCTCAAAAGCATTACTACACTCTGATCCAGAAGAATCATGAAATAAGGAAAGAACTAGCTAAGGTCAGGGATGATTCGTCTTGGTGGGATATTGGTATGAATATCCAGATCCATACCATGGATATGGATCATTGCCCCATGTTTTGTTCATTTCTCAGCTGATAATTGTGCTATATCTATTGATAGTAACCTGCCATGTTAATAGGCGGTGCAAGCAGTGAGAGTGGATCAAGCTGTTACAGAATACACCAGAGGAAGAAGACGTCTACAAAATGTAAGTGCCTGTGCTGTGACCCAAGATTTAAATGCATAGCCACTTGAGGATGGACTGTAAGAATATAAAGATCCTTGAACCTTTAAATATTTCCTGTATATTAGAATGCTCTATAAGGCCAGCCATTCTTCGAAGTAAAGTAGAAACTGCTGAGCATGACAAGCTGTCTTTCACAGGTAAGGGAGGCCAAGGATGAGCTGGGATATCCCTCTTAAAGGACAACAAGAACATTCTTTAAGTTGGTTTGGAGGTCCATGGGTGATTTAATTGAAGAGACACAACAAACTTTAATGAGCAAGGGCTAAGAGCTTGACCAAATTTACCAGAATGCTTTGAGAAGCTGTAAGCAGTGCTGATGGGTAAACTTCTTTTGAAACTAGCTAAATTGCTGAATTATGAGATGTTAACTTTGTTTTTCTAGACAACTGATAAAACAAACAATACAATCAGTATAAGCGGGGCCATGGGGCTATGAAGTGCAACATCTGCTGCTAGAGGACAGAAAATAGACCTTGAGAGTTCTTTACAACAGGACCACAAGTTAACAAGTTTTGTACAACATGTGCAGTGACCTAACGGTCTGCTGAACACTTCTACAAATTTTTATGAGTAACTCGAGGTCCAATAAGGTCAGCTAGCAGATAACAACAGTTGGTGGGCCCAAGAAAAATTGCCAGCTTAGCCAATTCAAGCATTTGCATCCATCTTCAGCCAGAAGTGCCGAGTTGACGATCCATCTCAGCCTCCTCCTGAAGTCCCCCAGCATCACTGATGCCAGTCTTCAGCCAATTCGATTCATTCTGTGTGATATCAAGAAATGACTGAAGGCAATGGATATTGCAAAGGCTATGGACCCTGACAACATTCCGGCAATAGTACTGAAGACCTGTGCTCCAGAACTTGTTGCGCCCTTAGCCAAGCTGTTCCAGCACAGCTACAACACTGGCAACTACCCGGCAATGTGGAAAATTGCCCAGGTATGTCCTGTACAATAAGCCGGACAATTCCAACCCGGCCAATTATCGCCCCATCAATCTACTCTCAATCATCAGTAAAGTGATGGAAGATGTTGTCGACACTGCTATCAAGTGGCACTTGCTTAACAATAACCTGGTTACTGATGCTCAGTTTGGGTCCGCCAAGGCCACTCAGCTCCTGACCTTATTACAGCCTTGGTTCAAACATAAGAACATAATAACAGAAGAAATAGGATCAGGAGTAGGCCATTGAGCCCCTCAAGCCTGCCCCACCATTCAATAAGAACATGGCTGATCTGTCCCAGGCCTCAACTCCTCTTTTGGGCCTGCTCTGCATAATCCTCGACTCCCCGGGATTTCAAAAATCTATCTCCCTCCTCCTAAATACATTTAGTGACCTAGCCTCCACAACTCTCTGAGGCAGAGAATTCCAGAGATTCACCACCCACTGAGAAGAAAAAATTCTTTGGCATCTCAGTTTTAAATATGTGCCCTCTTATTCTGTAACTATGTCCCCTAATTCGAGACTCCCCCACCAGTGAAAACATCTACCCTATGAAGCCCCCTTAGAATCTTATATGTTTCAATAAGATCACCCCTCATTCTTCTAAACTCTAATGAATAAGCTGTTCTTGATATCACCCCTTCATCCCAGGAATCAGCCTAGTGAACCTTTTCTGAACTGCCTCCAATGCTAGTATATCCTTCCTGAAATACGGGGACCAAAACTGTACACAGTACTCCAGGTGCGGCCTCACCAACACCCTGTACAGTTGTAACAAGACTTCCCTATTTTTAAACTCTAACCCCCTAACAATAAAGGCCAAAATTCCATTTGCCTTCCTAATTACTCGCTGCACCTGTGTGCTAACGTTTTGTGTTTCATGCACAAGAACAACCAAATCCCTCTGTACTGCAGTATTTTGTAGTCTTTCTCCATCTAAATGATAATCTGCCTTTTTATTCTTCCTACCAAAGTGCATGACCTCACACTTTCCCACATTGAACTCCATCTGCCAAGTTTTTGCCCATCTCACTTAACCTATCTATATCCCTTTGCAGATTCTTTGTGTCCTCATCACAACATGCCTTCCCACCTATTTTTGCATCGTCAGCAAATTTGGATACACTACACTCTGTCCCTTCCTCCAAGGCCTTAATATAGATAGTAAATAATTCAGGCCCTAGGACCGATCTTTGTGGCACCCCATTAGTTACGGCTTTCCAATCTGAAAAAGACCCATTAATCCCGATTCTCTGTCTTCTGTGTGTTATGCCAACACATTACCCCCAATACCCTGAGCTCTTATTTTGTGCAATAATCGTTTATGTGACACCTTATTGAACGCGTTCTGAAAATCCAAATACACTACATCTACCGGTTCCCCTTTATCCACTCTGCTTGTTATATCCTCAAAGAACAAATTTGTCAAACATGATTTCCCTTTCATAAAACCTGTTGACTCTGTTTGATTGCATTATGTTTTTCTAAATGTCCTGCTATTTCTTCCTTAATAATGGACTCTAGCATTTTCCCCAATGACAGATGTTAAGCTAACTGGTCTATAGTTTCCTGCTTTCTGTCTCCCTCCTTTCTTGAATAGGGACATCACATTAGCGGTTTTCCAATCTGCCGGTACCCGACTTGAATCCACTGGGTTTTGGTATATTATGACCAATGCCTCCATTATCTCTGCAGCCACTTCTGTTAAAACCCTTGGAAGCAGGCAATCAGGTCCTGGCGATTTGTCTGCCTTTAGTCCCATCAGTTTGTCCAGCACCTTTTCCCTCGTGATAGAGATTGTAAAAAGTTCCTCCCTTCCATTTACACCTTGCTCATCTATTATTTTTGGGACGTTTATAGTGTCCTCCACTGTGAAGACCAATGCAAAATATTGATTTAAATTATCTGCCATTTCCCTGTTCCCTGTTATTAATTCCCCAGTCTCATCCTCTAAGGGCCCCACACTTACTTTAGCTACTCTCTTCCTTTTTCTATATCCGTAGAAGCTCTTACTGTTTGTTTTTATATTTCTTGCCAATTTACTCTCAATCAATTTTCTCCCTCTTAGTTTTTTAGTCATCCACTGCTGGCTTCTAAAAAATTCCCAATCCTCTGGACTATCACTGGCTTTTGCCACTTTGTATGCCTTTGTTTTTGATTCGATACTCTCCTTAACTTCTTTTTGTTATCCACGGGTGGTTCATCGTTCTCATCGAGTCCTTCCTTTTGACCGGAATAAATGTTTGCTGAGTATTATGAAATAAAAGTCTGCCACTGCTCATCTACTGAATTTCCCTTTAGTCTATTTTCCCAGCCTGCTGTAGGCAACTCTTCCTTCATACCTCTGAAATTGCCCTTGTTTAAGTTGAAGACACTGTTTTGAGACCTGAGTTGCTTACCCTCAAACTGAATTTGAAATTCTACCAGGCTATGATCGCTTCCCCCTAGAGGATCCTTAACTACAAGATCTCTTATTAATCCTACCTCATTACACATTACCAAATCTAAAATAGCCTGTTCCTGGATAGGTTCTGCAACGCATTGTTCTAAGAAACAATCCCTGATGCACTCGACAAATTCGTTTTCCATGTTACCCTTGCCAATTTGATTTGTCCAGTCTATACACAGATTAAAATCACCCATGATAATTGTAGTGCCCTTCTTACACACTTCCTTTATTTCCTGATGAATACTTTGCCCTACAGACAGGCAACTCCTCGGGGGCCTATAGACCACTCCCACCCATGATTTCTTTCCCTTGCTATTCCTTATTTCCACCCAAACTGATTCTACATCACAATCTATTACACCTATATCATTACTCACAACTGCACCGATCCCTTCCTTTATCAACAATGCTATCCCACCTCCTTTTCCTTTCTGCCTATTCTTCCAGAACATTGAATATCCCTGAACATTGAGTTTCCAATCCTGGTCATCTTGGAACCACGTCTCTGTGATAGCCATCAAGTCATATTCATTTATTTCTATTTGTGCCGTCAGCTCATCGAGCTTGTTACAAACGCTATGTGCATTCAGATATAGCCTTAAGCTTTGACTTTTTCCATTTTTACTTACCCTGGTTCTAATTTCTGCTGTTCTCTTATGCTTGTATTCTCTGTCCCTTCCTGTCACACTCTGATTGATGTATGCCCCTTCACTACCCGGTACATCTACTCTCTCATTACTTTTCAACTTTTTAAACTTCCCTTCAATTGAACCCGCCCCCCACTATATAGTTTAAGCCTTATCTACAACCCTAGTCATACGATTCACCAGGACACTGGTCCCATCATGGTTCAAGTGAAGCCCATCCCAACGGAACTGCTCTCTCCTTCCCCAGTACTGGTGCCAGTGTCCCATGAATCGGAACCCATTTCTCCCACACCAATCCTTGAGCCACGCATTTACCTCTCTAATCTTATTTACCCTATGCCGATTTGCATATGGCTCAGGTGGTAATCCGGAGATTATTACCTTTGTGGTTCTGCTTTTTAATTTGGCCCCGAGTTGCTCATAGTCCCTCAGCAGAACCTCTTTCTTAGTATTACCCATATCGTTGTTACCTACGTGGACCACGACAACTGTATAACAGGTAAGGCAGATGAACTTAGAGCTTGGATTAGTACTTGGAAATATGATGTTGTTGCTATTACAGAGACTTGGTTGAGGGAAGGGCAGGATTGGCAGCTAAATGTTCCAGGATTTAGAAGCTTCAGGCGGGATAGAGGGGGATGTAAAAGGGGTGGGGGAGTTGCACTACTGGTTAAGGAGAATATCACAGCTGTACTGCAGGAGGACACCTCAGAGGGGTCATGCAGCGAGGCAATATGGGTGGAGCTCAGGAATAGGAAGGGTGCAGTCACGATGTTGGGGGTTTTCTACAGGCCTCCCAACAGCCAGCGGGAGGTAGAGGAGCATATATGTAAACAGATTTTGGAAAGATGTAAAGGTAACAGGGTTGTAATGGTGGGTGATTTTAACTTCCCCAATATTGACTGGGACCCACTTAGTGCTAGGGGCTTGGATGGGGCAGAATTTGTGAGGACCATCCAGGAGGGCATCTTGAAACAATATGTAGATAGTCCAACTAGGGATGGGGCCGTTCTGGACCAGCTATTGGGGAATGAGCCCGGCCAGGTGGTCGAAGTTTCAGTGGGGGAGCATTTCGGGAGCAGTGACCATAATTCCATAAGTTTTAAGGTACTTGTGGATAAGGATAAGAATAGTCCTCGGGTGAAGGTGCTAAATTGGGGGAAGGCTAATTATAACAATATTAGGCAGGAAATGAAGAATTTAGATTGGGGGTGGTTGTTTGAGGTTAAATCGACATCTGACATGTGGGAGTCTTTCAAACGTCAGCTGATTAGAATCCAGGACCAGCATGTTCCTGTGAGGAAGAAAGACAAGTTTGGCAAGTTTCAGGAAGCTTGGATAACACGGGATATTGTGAGCCTAGTCAAAAAGAAAAAGGAAGCATTTGTAAGGGCTGGAAGGCTAGGAACAGATGAAGCACTTGAGGAATATAAAGACAGTAGGAAGGAACTTAAGCAAGGAGCTAGGAGGGCTAAAATGGGTCATGAAAAGTCATTGGCAAACAGGATTAAGGAAAGTGGCAACGCAGGTGGATAAGGTAGTCAAGAAGGCATACGGCATGCTTGCCTCATCGGTCGGGGCATAGAGTATAAAAAGTGGCAAGTCATGTTGCAGCTGTACAGAACCTTAGTTAGGCCACACTTAGAATATTGCGTGCAATTCTGGTCGCCACACTACCAGAAGGACATGGAGGCTTTGGAGAGGGTACAGAGGAGGTTTACCAGGATGTTGCCTGGTCTGGAGGGCATTAGCTATGAAGAGAGGTTGGAAAAACTCGGATTGTTTTCACTGGAACGACGGAGGTGGAGGGGCGACATGATAGAGGTTTACAAAGTTATGAGCGGCATGGACAGAGTGCATAGTCAGAAGCTTTTTCCCAGGGTGTAAGAGTCAGTTACTAGGGGACATAGGTTTAAGGTGCGAGGGGCAAAGTTTAGAGGGGATGTGCGAGACAAGTTCTTTACACAGAGGGTGGTGAGTGCCTGGAACTTGCTGCCAGGGGAGGTGGTGGATGCAGATACGATAGCGACGTTTAAGAGACATCTTGACAAATATATGAATAGGAAGGGAATAGAGGGATATGGGCCCCGGAAGTGCAGAAGGTGTTAGTTTCGGCAGGCATCAAGATCGGCGCAGGCTTGGAGGGCCGAATGTCCTGTTCCTGTGCTGTACTGTTCTTTGTTCTTTGTTCTCCCACTCCAAGTTCCTCTCTAGCCTAGAAGAGACATCCTTAACCTTGGCACCAGGTAGGCAACACAGCCTTTGGGCTCTCTATCTTTTCTGCAGAGAACAGTATCTCTTCCCCTAACTATGCTGTCCCCTATTACTATTGCATTTCTCTTTTCTCCCCCCACTTGAATGACGCTCTGAACACGGTGCTGTGGTCAGTTCACTCATCCTCCCAGCAGTCTGTGCCCTCGTCCACACTGGGAGCAAGAACCTCGTACCTATTGGAGAAGGGCACTAGCTGAGGCTCCGCCAAAGCTAAATTCTGGATCCCCTGACCTGCCTCACTCGCAATCACACCCTCCTGTTTCTGACCACAGTCCAAATTTGATGTAATAAATCTAAGGGGTGTGACTGTCTCCTGAAACACAGTGTCTAGGTAACTCTCCCCCTCCCTGATGTGTCACAGTGTCTGCAGCTCGGACTCCAGCTCATCAACTCTGAGACAAAAGTCCTCGAGCAGCCAACACTTGCTGCAGATGTGGCCACCATGGATCGCACCGGTGTCCACCAGCTCAAACGTACTACAGCTGCAACACATCGCCCGCCCAGCCGTCTCTATTCTATTTAATTAATTAACTTGGATCTCAGTATTTTTTAAAAAATGAATTATTTAAGTGTAGTTGTAACCTGTAATAACGTCTCCTGATTTAAATCACTTGGCCAAAACAAAAGAGATACGGAAGAGACACTCGTTAGAGTCATACCTAGCACAAAGGAAGATGGCTGAGATTGTTGGAGGTCAGTCATCTCAGCTCCAGGACATCACTGCAGGAGTTCCTCAGGGTAGTGTCCTAGGCCCAACCATCTTACCAGCTCTCCTGTTATGTCACACTTCAATTTGTGTTGGTCAAGCAGGTCCACTGTTCCAGCTCTCGCCACCGCCGCTTCTGTTTTCTCTCTCTCTGGTCTCTGACTCTGTTCCTTTTGGCATGCTTTTTAAAGCTCTGCTCCCGCTTTGTTTTCTCTCTCTCTCTCTCTGGTTTCCGACTCTGTTCCTTTTGGCACTCTTTTTAAAGCTCTGCTCCTGCTGTGTTTTCTCTCTCTCTCTCTCTCTCTCTGGTCTCCCAGAGACAATGGACAATAGAGCTGAACTCAAGAGGTGAGGTGAGAGTGACTGCCCTTGACATCAAGCCAGCAAT
Organism: Heterodontus francisci; assembly: GCF_036365525.1. Taxonomy (NCBI): domain Eukaryota; kingdom Metazoa; phylum Chordata; class Chondrichthyes; order Heterodontiformes; family Heterodontidae; genus Heterodontus; species Heterodontus francisci. The sequence continues at coordinate 113,880,676 of NC_090372.1, read as the reverse complement.
TGACTGAGTATGGCATCAAGGATCCCTAGAAAAACTGGAGTCAATGGGAATCTGGGGGAAAATTCTCCACTGGTTAGAGTCATACCTAGCACAAAGGAAGATGGCTGAGGTTGTTGGAGGTCAATCAACTCAGCTCCAGGACATCACTGCAGGAGTTCCTCAGGGTACTGTCCTAGGCCCAACCATCTTCAACTGCTTCATCAATGACCTTCCTTCCATCACAAGCTCAGAATTGGGGATGTTCGTGATGATTGCACAATGTTCAACACCATTCGCAACTCCTCAGATACAGACGCAGTCCATGTAGAAATGCATCAAGACCCAGAAAACATCCAGGCTTGTGCTGATAAGTGGCAAGTAACATTCGTGCCAGGCAATGAACATCTCCAACAAGAGAGAATCTAATGATCTCCCCTTGACATTCAATGGCATTACCATAACTGAATTTCCCACTACCAACATCCTGGGGGTTATCATTGACCAGAAACTGAACTGGAGTAGCCATATAAGTACTGTGACTACAAGAGCAGGTCAGAGGCTGGGAATCCTGGGGTGAGTAACTCACTTCCTGACTCCCCAAAGCCTGTCCACCATCTACAAGGCACAAGTCAGGAGTGTGATGGAATATTCTCTACTTGCCTGGATGGGTATTGCACCAACAACACTCAGAAGCTCGACACCATCCAGGACAAAGCAGCCTGCTTGATTCCCACTCCATTCACTCCCTGCACCACCAACGCACAGTGGCAGCAGTGTATAGCATCTACAAGATGCACTGCAAAAACGCACCAAGACTCCTTCGACAGCAACTTCCAAACCTATGACCTCTACCACCTAGAAGGACAAGGGCAGCAGATGCATGGCAACACTACCACCTGCAAGTTCCCCTCCAAGCCACACACCATCCTGACTTGGAATTATATCGCCATTCCCTCACTGTCACTGGGTCAAAATCCTGGAACTCCCTTCCTGACAGCACTGTTGGTGTACCTACCCCACATTGACTGCAGCGGTTCAAGAAGGCAGCTCACTACCATCTTCTCAAGGGAAATTAGTGATGGGCAATAAATGCTGGCTTAGCCAGTGATGCCCACATCCCATGAATGAATTTTTAAAAAGTCAAGCACCGGGGGAAGGCACCATGTAATAATGTTGATTTTTAATGTAAATTGACCAAAATATAAAAGTTCACCTAATTCTGTGTACCTGCATGTAATACCAAAAGACTTTTCAAAACAACCGGAAAGTTGCCTTTTCACAGTGTCATAAGAGTTTAGGTTTTTTTAAAACTAAGAAGTCAGTGTGCCTTTAAGACTGAGAAAAAGGACTTTCTGTGAACAGTGACTGCAGAGACTTGTTGTGGTATTTGAAGTGCAAACTGCAAGGCGATTTGCATCCAAGCAACCAGAAAGTTTTATGACTATCTTGTAACGTAGGTTGTTGTTGAAAAGTTAGTTTCATTTTTGTGTTGTTCAGTTACTGTTGGACACTGGCCAGATATAGCCCAGACAACTCTTTCTCTTGAAAAATAATTCTTCATGAAGTTAAAAGAACTTTGAAGGAGTTGCAAATTTAATGTATGGGAGCTAAAACCGTGATGCTGTTTATGCCTGAAGGGAAAGAGTAAGGCCCAGAGAAAGAGGAGTTGCTGGTCTTTGTGGTGAAAGGCTCCTTTGCTGAGAGGAAACCTGCATTGTTGAAGGTAACAAAATTCCTATTGTCTTCAGTCTCTGGAAAATCTCTGTCTCAAGTGAGAGTCCTGTGGCCTTTTGTATTTTTGGAAATTGCTGAAATCGTGGGCAAGTTTCTACTGTTGGACTGCTACTTTGAGGTCTAGGTGGACCTGTTGCTACAACCTGTTGCTGAAAGATCTGTGTGATGCCTGCTGCAGATGAATCACCTTGAACCCCTACCCATCACAGACTGTTTATCAAACTTGCCTGGAGAGACTTTGAGTGGCATGCAACTATTCGACTCTGGGACACCTCACTGATCAGGAAATACCCTACCAGAAGTTACAACCCAGTTATTGTTTTATTCCTAAGAAACTGTTGTAAAATCAACATATCTGTTTTTCCTGAATTTACGTGTGTGCATGAGGTTTAGGAAGATTAAGGAATTATAAAATCTTTTCATACATCTAGATTCATCTCATTATCGTTTAAAACTTGGTTTATTAATAAATAGTTAATTTTGTTGTTTAAGAAACCTGGTTTTGCGTGATTTATTCTGGGGGATAAACAAAGTGTTTAATTTGGCTAATTTCCAATAGGAGGGAAACTTTACTAATGTGCTATGACCTGTGGGGTAGTGGGACTGAATTAACAGTGCATTACTCCCACCTTGGTCACACAATAGATAAGCAAGAGGCATGGGATTCTGGCGGTGAGGCCCACAGCCCTGTATAAAACCGGCCATAGGAAACAGAGAGAAGGAAGAGAGTCCTCAGCGTACTGTGTAGCAGAAGCTCAGGCAAGGTGGATAATGTCAGTCATATAATAAAAGCAAAATACTGCAGATGCTGGAAATCTGAAATAAAAACAAGAAATGTTGCAAATACTCAGCAGGTCTGGCAGCATCTGTGGAGAGAGAAGCAGAGTTAACGTTTCAGGTCAGTGACCTTTCATCAGCCAAAGCTGCCTGGTCTTCTTACAGGCAGCCCACAAGCCATTTAAACATGTCAGAGGATCAGATAAGCAAATAAAAACAATGCAGAATTATTTTCTTCATTTCAATGACATGAGTATATATTGAAGGTTACTGACTGCCCTCCTGACTGCACTCCTTGAAGTAGATCACTGATTTTCTTTATTTGGACCCATATATTTGATGCAGATGGGAAATGAAGAAAGAGAGAAAGGATTTTTTAATTGGTCAACACTTAGCCTTCTATTCACTTAGGTTTATTCTCTGAAAGTTTGCTGTGATCCTACAATTATTCCAAATAAAGATCACAGTAAGGGTAGGTCCTAACATATCAGCATTTGTAAGCTCAACTCACTAAACTGAATGATTCAAAATGATTGTGTAAAAACACATCAACAACCTATTTCTCAGCCATCTTCTATGAAAATTATTTCATAAAAGCTATATTAAATAGTCACTTGCTAGTAACACGTCAGTATACGTCAATAAAAGCACTCTGAGCGGGTAATTTTGACTGTGCGAGGGTATTAAAATGGCGATAGCAAATCAAAAGCCCGTTTTACGTCAATACAAATAAAAATTGGGACAGATAAAATTGGCTGTTAATTTGCTATTGCCCATTTTACTTTAATCACACAAAGTGAAAATTACCTCCTTGGTATGCTACATTTGTAAAAATCTTTTCGAACAAAATCACAGAGCTCTCCGTGTTATAAGGTTATTCCTTCAAATTTTAAATATGACAACGCATGGCATCAGTTCAAACAACACCATTGCATCTCATTAAGTACTGCTCCAGGAAGACCCCTTTGTGTCAGTAATGGAGAAACACTCACCAAATGGTAAATTTAAGAACCAGAACCAGATTCACAACCCACACCACATACTTTGCGTTTGTATTCTTGTTAAATAAAGATCTTCATTGACAGGTTTTTGAATGAGCCTGTTAAATGTAAAATATTATACTGCCTTTATAGTTCTGGTCTACGCCAGCAGTACAAAACAGGCTCATAGTGAATTGACAGCCTATTTGTCACCGTGCCTGATCTTCTTTCCACTGAAGTTCACAGAACAATGGCTCAAACTCTTTTTGGAGACTATATTCCTCGTCTCACCGTCACTTTTACTTAGTTTGAAATTTAAAATCTTGACAATATTTTACAAGTCAATGGAAAGTAAAAACTAGTGTAGTGAAAAATTGTCTGCCAATTCACTGAGTCCTTTCCGTGCTCCTGGCATAAACCAATTTCACAACCTTTTTTATATTTTTAGTAGAGACAAAAATAAATACTTCTTAAAGAGAAAATCTCAATCAGCTAACCCACAGGCAATGGACATCTCTTACCTTTGAGCCTTGGACTCCATCAGGACCTTGCTCACCCGTCAGTCCAGGCGGCCCCTGTTGAAAAAGAACAATTAAAAAGTGATTTCATTTTGTTTCTTAATTCAATGCAATAATAAGGTCAATTTATTTAAGACTGTCTTTTGTTCAAGGATTTGGTCAATGTCGTATGCTAAATATTTACAGATACATGGATTAATTTTTATAGATTTAGGAATATTGAGAATTTTTAAAAATGGTTTTATTATGGTATTGTAAAAAATCACAGTACTATTGGTAAAAAATTTAATCTATAAAATATATTTGCATATAGTACTATATTAGGTAAATAAATGTTTGCATAATGCATTTTATGTTCTTCATTGTTATAAAACAATGAATACAATAATTTATTTGAGTTCAAAAGAATGGCACAATTACTAATGTCAAAGCTCCAAGTCAACCAAATCTGCGAGTTACTGACAAATTCACTGATGTATTGTTCTTCCCTAGAAACCAGTACCACAAACTACAGCTGCATCATGCCTGTATTTTCTGCACTATGGGTGCTGTTTCAGTTCCACTTCGGGTGCAGGCCATACTGTACGTCATAATGGTGAGGGCGTTAGCATGGGTGCAGGGAGTGTGTGGCAGAGGTATGCTGAGTAGGCAGATTTAGACGTCAATCACCATGCAATGCTGATTCAATGCCAGCGGTGTCATTTTGGAGCTCAACGCACCAGCTAACAGCCTCTCCTAATCTCATACAGCTAAATACATGTTCAGCAGCTGGAAGAATCTGCCACCAGTGCAATTTAAAAGGAATGACCCTTCTCCACCAATGTTACTTAAAGCGATCATTAACTACTTACAGGTTAGTTGCTGGTTGATTCCTTCCGGCTGTTGCTTTGATTCTACAAGTGTTTGGTACTTTCTATAGCTGTTTAAAGTTGCAGAAATCTACAGTAAGTGGTGTGGCACACGCTGAAGGAGTTTCTCCAGACTTCAAGGATTCTTTAAAAACTAGTTGCTCCCAAACATGGTGCATTAGTAACCATTCCCCTTGGAATACAGCATGATTGGAGAAAGATCAGAGACCATGCAGAGCAGAATAGGCTACTGGAAGAGAGAGGAGGCCACTCAGCAGGAGGCCACCTACTTAAATCACTGTGAGGAACAATGGGCTGAATTTTAACTGATCTGACCAGCAGGGCGCGGGTCAGTCAGAGACTTGGGGGGAACCCATCAGTTGGGATTCCCTTCCAATCTGTGAAGTTTTAACTCCACAGAGAAAGGAGAAATAGGGGCCTGGTGGGGAGGGGGGAGGTCAAAGACATTGGGGGGGGGGGGGGTGGTCACTGAGAAGCCTTTGTGACTGGCACCCCTCCAGGTAGGCCTCTGGATGCAGAGGGTAAGTGTAAAGGCACTTACCTCCTGAATCCACCAAGACCTTGCCTTGAGGAAGCTGTCAGGTCCCCCATGGTCTGGGAAACCTGGCCAGCAGCAGTTAAATTCCAAAAGCTGAATGACGATGAGACTTGCAGCCTTATTATCATATTTAAAGTTCCAACCCACCTCCTTGGAACGTGTTGATTGCCCACACATGTTCCAGCTTCAGTTAAAACTAGATATGGGTGGGTTGGAGGCAGGTTTGGGTTGGGCAACAGATTTCTGACACCTTAAACCCCCACCCAATCCAAACCCGCTTGTGTCGTCAGTTAAAATTCAGCCCAATGTGTCAGACATCTGCACTTCAGAAAGGACATCCTCGCTGAAATCTCCAATCTCCCACAGGAACAAGTGCAATCTCAGGGAAGGACAAGGTCCACATTGCTAGTGGAACATTAATAGGTCAGGCTCTTTCCAGGCTGAAGCAGGCAAATCTCCCAGTTCACCGTCCATTGTGTAAGGAGGTCACTGCGGCTCTGTGTGCAAAAAGAGCTTATTACATTTCATTCTCTCTTGCCAGTCCGCTGTTCCCATTGTATTTCAGCCACCATGGCAAGCCAAATGGTGGCTGCTGAAAGACAAGGACTATCTGCCGACAACAAGGCTCATGATTCTGGTTCAAAACCCAGGCACACGTGCGCAGCATGCTTAAAATGAGAGCCCTGCTGCCACAAGAAATCTGATTGAACAGGCCACTGGCCATTTGAATCAACAGTTCCACTGCATGGACTGCTCTGGAGAAGCCTCCAGTACTCAGCTGAGCGGGCCTCAAGATTCCTAATGATCTGCTGCATGTTGCACAGCCTCGCCATCATGAGGGGTCAGCCCCTGCCAACAGCTGTCAGGCGAGAAACTGAGGAACAGGAGTATGAGGAGGAGGAGGAGGACATGGAAGAGGAAGAGGCTGCAAACAAGGCAGCCCCTTTCTGCCAGGATTTACATGAAGAACTAATTCAAGTGTGATACCAGAAAACTCGACCCTAATTGCCACACTCCTTACCTTCCCTCTCTCATTGACCGTCACATTGTCCACTTGGCCACAATCCAAAATAAAAGACAACACGAAATAAACATTCTAAACCAAATTTATAAATTTAACAATACCATATTACATTCAAACTTATAGTAATCATCCTTGTGCTTGTCTTCCTTGTGCCTTTACCTGTCCTAGTGCTTCTACGCAAGGCTACCCTAGTGGCTGCAGCATGGCTGGTGAAAGGCTGCTGATTTTCAGTGGAGGAGACTGCAGGTGGACTTGGAGGATGACCTTGAGCGGTTCTGAGCCTGGAAGACCCAGCTGCAGACTGCACCATCACAGTCTGGGCTGGCTGGCTAACAGACAACAGCAAGAGCATTGGAGAAGTGGCAGGGGCAGGAGGATGAATATTGTGAGAGGACAGAAGGTTTGTGCTCCATTGACAATCCCCTCAGCGATCATAATAATCTGTTAGACTGATTGCTGGACTACTGTGACACCCTGCAAGCTCCTTTGCACACTGTAGTACACAATCACAATGGCAGCACACTGACCTTGCATGGCAACAGTCTGAGTTTCCGCTGTAGCACTTCAAGTAGCTGCTGGTTGCGTTGTAAAGGAAGCTGAGACATCAGCCATCAGTCACTGCATCATGGTTGAGTCCGCAAGTGTGCAAACATAGTTGCCTACCATTTCCATGCTGGAAAGGATGGGCTTAAAGCTGTGTGCAAAGCCCTGTGCCAAGCTGATGCTGGATTCCTCTATGCTCCTTGACATTGACTGCAGGCTTTCTGGCAGGTCTGCCAAAGCACCAAGCATTTAGCTGCACGTACCCATCAGTGTCCTTCTGTAGGCTGCCCCGTATATGAGCTCATCTCTCCTGCAGAGGAACTCATGTGAGATCTTGCCCTTGGGCAAGCTAGTACCTGTGCTATCCCTGCCCCCTGTCCTGGCTGTGGGCCACTCATGCCAGCTGTCTCACCGGACAGAGTCCGCTGCTGATCTCGGCAACGGGCGAAAAAAATGGCAACCTGCACGCATGGGCTGCACACTGCGATCTTGCATGTGGTAGCTCATTAGCATGCCCAGGTCAGCCCACACTCCCCAATCACATGGGAGGGTGTGGGCTGTGCAAAGCCGTGAAAGGCGTCAGCTGACAAGTCAGCAGGTGCTGGCCCCATATTTAAATGGCAGTCAGCCCTGCAGACAGCCTCTTTCACTTTGAAACCTTTGCTACTGGAACAGACCAGCCAGCAGTGAAGTGTGAAGAGCCCCAGCTGCCAAGGAAGTACCCCTGCAAGGCAACGGAGATGTCGGAGATGCGAGGAAGGGTGGCCTCACGGTCTAGTGATGCCTCCCTACTCACTCTCCTCCAGGCTGCGAGGGAAAGACAGGAGATCCTTTTCCCCAGCAATGGTAAGAAGTTTGCTTAGCCTGGCTAAGCAAACCTGGATGGAGATAGCAGAGGAGGTAAACTGCCGTGGGGTCACCCGCCAAGACTGCGTCCTGTGCCGCAAGAGGGTGAACAATCTCATGCACTCGGCACAGGTAAGTGGCACTTTGTTGTATGTCTCTGTTTGACCTGGGTGTCCCCCTACAAAGAGTGGCACATGCATGCTACTGCCATGTTAACGACAGGGAGGTCGGGTGGGGAGGATTGATGCCACGAGTGGCTGCACGTGTGAAAGAACTCACTTTCGTTTGCTGTTCAGACGATGACACCTACATGATAGGCTGAGTCCATATTACTGACAGAGCTTCCCCCCCACCCCCACACCACCACCTTTTGTTTTAGCACCCCTGTTGTGACATGCATCATGTTGTTGTTTGACAATGTGCAACATCTGTATCCTTGATCTTCCAGGTGAAGAGAGCCCACAATTTGAGGGAGGTCTCCATGACCAATGAAGGGGTGCCAGACATTAGACCACTGAGAGAGGCTGAAGAGGAGGCCCTGGAGCTAGCTGGCAGCTAGGGAGGATGGGCTGTTTCGGACATGAAGCTTGGGGTCCCAGGTGAACATACAACACTTTGACAAACACAATGATGTCTCAAAACATTTCATTTTTGAACACAATGCTGTCATATTTGTGACATGTGCACCATAAAACCTAAAACTGTGTTCGTCACATTGTATCTTGCAGGGCGACGCTCAGAGTCGGCATTGGAGTTCCTGGAGACTTCCAACACCTCTGAGGAAGAAAGAACCTTAGAGCAGGCAGCATCCCATGACACTCCCGCACCTTCCACCAGCGCAGATACACTCAAATCGGTGGGAATCCGTTCGGCTTTAGAGACTGGGTCACAAACTGGTGAGAGCATCACATACATGCCCAAGCAGTTGGATGAGGCTGAGAAAGGCAACGTTTCTGACAGTCGGAGGACTGTGGATGGCCAGGCCCATGCTCAGCTCCAGGCTGACAATGACCCTCTGGTGTCGACAGCACAGGGCATGTTGGAGTTTCAGGGACAGATAAGGCAACATCTGGCGGAGATGCCACAGGCCATGCACAGCTTTGAGCGAATGATGGGGGAGTACATCCAGGCCATGACAGTTGCTATGTCCCAGGCATATGAGTGCATGGCTTCCTCCATGGAGAGGTTGGCGACCCTCATGGGGAGCCACATTTCACAGATGCACGCCGAACTGCAAACCTTCCCCTCAGCCATGAGCTGGACACAGCAGTGGCTAGGCAAGAGAGGGACCAGGGGCCTGGAGAGTGTCTCTGCTACTGGCCCTTTTCAGGAGAGCTACGAGCCTTGGGAGGGAGGAGGCGAATCAGTGCTCCACATCTGGGGTACCCCCCCCTCAGGGTGATTCCAGTGTGGACACTGGCTCCTCAGCCCCTCCGCCACTGAGTCCAGCTTCAGCAGCTACAACATCTGAAGACAGCCCTGCACTGGTGCAGGAGACCCTCAGGCAGCCGGAGCCCTCCAGGCCTCAGGCGCCCAGAGGACGACCGCCCAAGTCATCCAAAGCTAAAGGGTATCCTGATCAGCATCTGCCTCCAGTCAAGCTGCTAGTGCAGAAGTAGCATCACGAAGGAGCACCTGCAAACATTTCAAAAAGACACCATGACACATATGGGTTTTCACAGGTGGCACACCTATGTATTAATTCCTTCTCACTAAATGTGCTTTTCTAACATGTGTCTCCTTTTTACTGTGTGAATGACGCTTGTCAGCATGTACCGATTATGTGTCCTCCCATTACATCATTGACCTGACAGAACTGCCAATGTATGAAACAACATCATTACCATGCCAGTATTCATGATGTGGCACTGCACGGATGCAGTCACATGAGCAATGGCTCAGTCATCTGCTGCCAGTAATGGTGGAGGCACAGATGTCACAGATGCAGAAGACTGCCTACCAAATGAAGCATGGTGATGTGTGATGTGAGGAACATATGGTGCACTTCAGGGATTGTGGAAGCGCTCAGCAATAAGGCGTTGTCATGCATCTCTTGTTCTCTGCTCGCCATGTCTGCACTGCATCGATGCTCTCCGTCTTCCCATGCGCATATGCTGCAGCAACTCCTCTGTGTCATCATCCAAGGATGTCTCCTGCTCCCATCTCTCAACATCCTGCAAGGTCTCCCGCCTCTGTATTGCAAAGTTGTGCAGAGCACAACATACAGCAATGATGCATGCAACCCTTTCTGGTGTGTACTGCAGGGCCCCACCTGATCTATCCAGGCATCAGAGGCACACCTTCAGCATGCCGATGGCCTGCTCGATGGGAGCTCGTGTCGAGCCATGGCAGGTGTTGTATCTCTCCTCAGCATCACTGGTGGGGTTTTTCACCGGCATCAGGAGCCATGTCTGCAAGGGGTAGCCCTTGTTCCCAAGAACCCACCCCATTGATCTGAGCCAGTGCAGTGAAGAGCAGTGGCACCTGAGACTGGTGCAGGATGAATGAGTCATGGCAGCTGCCTGGAAAGCAGGCACACAATTGCATGAAGGGCTTCCTGTGGTCACATACTAGCTGCACGTTGAGGGAGTAGAAGACCTTACCATTCAGGAATGCAGCTGCTTGTCCAGCTGGAGCCTTGATGGCCACATGTGTGCAGTCAATGAACCCTTGCACCTGTGGGAATCCCACGATGGCTCCAAATCCAAGGACCTGGAGAGTCTGGTGTTGACTCTCAGGGTCCGTCCTGAAGCGAATATAGTCACCGGTCCTCCTGTACAAGGCATCAGTGACCTCCTTGATACAGTGGTGTGCTGCTGACTGTGAAACTCCACACAGGGTGCCAGTGGATCCCTGGAATGATGCAGAGGCCTAGAAGTTAACAGCTGCAGCAACTTTGAGGGCCACAGGCATAGGATGTTCAGCAAAGTCCATTGGCTGCAGGTCATCATTCCACAGAGCGCCAAGATGTGTCACCGCCTCTCTGGACATCCACAGTCGCCTCTGACACTGGCACTCCCACATCTGCAGATATGTCATGCGGGGCCTGTAGACCCGCTGTCTTCTCTAGCCTCATATGCGCCTTGGTGGCTGCTGCTCCTTGCATCTGGGAGCTTCCATGTGGGCTGCGCCTGTCTGTTGGTTCCACCTCCGGCGGATATGGCTCCTCACAGCAAGTGGATCAAGAAAGACAGGGTGACTATCCCCAACTCTACGCTGGAGATCAACTCAGTTCCTTCAGTAGGTCAATGACATCTATCAGGGCAGAGAATGATGTGAATTGGTGCTTCAGCTGCATTCTGGCATCACCTATATGGCATGACATAACATTCCCTGTCTTAGCTTTAAGTAAGAGCGGGGCAGCATGACCACAGTCATATTATTGCAGTTGCCTGGATTGAACCACGAATGACATGACCTTAAACCTGCTACCATTTGTGGCCCCCACCCCACATAAAGGAGTCATGGACTGCCACTGTTCTCCTCCCTCTCCAAACATCATTGGCCGAATGCAGGGTCAGCCCCCTTCCCCCCTCCCAAATGTTAATGGACGCAGAGTGGCCCTCTTTACAGAAGAAGGGTATGGGGTTTCTCCCTTCATGAATACAGAGTTGGGACCCTCTTCACAACACACACCCACCCACCTTCACAGGCTCCAAGGACTGACGCCTCGGTGCTGCAGGCTTTTCTTGGACGTTAAATTGAAGGCACATGAGTGCCACACTTCCAGCTGAAGGTCGTGACCTGATGGCTGAATTGCAGCTGCATGCATAGTAATGTAATTTAAAAATTCAAATCTGGGTCCCATCGCCAAATGGCGAGAGGGCCGCCACAGAGCCTCGCTGCCGCCAAGAGGGTTGGGCCAGGCGCTCCCAGCGTCAAGGTCAGTGGCGGGCCTCTTCCAGACCCATCTTCAGGCTCTCCCCGCCACAGATCACGATGTCGGGGCTTGGTAAAATCCAGGCCATAGTGTCAGTATCTGAGCTGGTGGTTGTGAGTGTGAAATTGAGTAATGTACATCTTCAGCATCACTCTCTTCTTGCTGTTCCTTCACTGCTTGGCCAGGTTGCACCTCTTGGATATCTGAAAGGAGAAAGGTACAAGGGTAACGTTGTGGTGAAGGGAGGTGGGGGGAGATGTAAGATGCCCACGCTTACACCACCTCCAGCTTATAAATTAGAGAAGAGTGTGGGATGATGAGGAGTTGGGATATGTGAAGGAGGATTAGATATCAGGATGCTGTCATCGATGGTTTCAATCCTACTGCTGGTCACTGCCTCAGCAATGGCACCTCAAGTGGCATAAACAGTAGGGCTACGGATCAAATGCTGGAAGGTGGGATTAGAACAGGTGGATCGTTTTTCAGCCGGCACAGACATGATGGGCCAAGAGGCCTCTTTCTGTGCCTTAAACTTTCTATGATTCTAAGATGCATTGACTGAGCTTATTGTGGCACACAGCCAGCTCTTCAGTGGATGACTACTGGCATTGTCTTGCTTCCACTACCTTCTGAGCATGTGTCTGGAGGACCTCCAGCCCCTGTGGATACAGATCATCTCTCCTACTTTCCACCCCCCTCCACCAAGGCCTGCAGTGCAGCATCAAGATACCCTGGAGTCTGCTCTCTCTCATGTTGTGCCATTCTTCACTGTTTCCTAAGTCAGATTCACTTCCTGCATGACTGCCAGCACCTGCTCCAACCACAATGCACCTCCCCTTTAAGCAATGCAGGCTAGCTTTAAGTGATGCTAACCACTCATGATACTGGCCTCCTGATGGCACGTCCAGCCAATGAACAGCATGGTTTGTGCTGGCTGGAAGCTGAAAACATTGAAATGAGCAGGCAGCATGAAGCTGGTGTGCTACCTGCATTGCAATCAACAGGTGATCATCATGATCCCCATAGGGTTTTGTGGGCTTTTGAACTTAGGCCCCTTTGTGCCTCAATCTACAAAGGAATAATACTGTTTGTGTGGTCTTTATTCTTATTGATGCATTGACATTTTTATTACATTTGTGAAGAATCCTACAATCCTTATTCGATTGTGAACACTAACACTCAACTGAGGATGTCATCATGAGCTGCTACTGTGCCTCATATCACAATGTTACCAGTCTGAGAGATTGCCCAATTTAAAGATGAAACTCATGTCCATCTTCTTCATCAATGGGCTCAATGTGATCTGATTGAAAAAAACTTACATGTGCATGTCCTGTCACAATGAATTGAAGACATATTTGTAAAGTATGTTCAAGGAATATCGCATTCCAGCATAGTTCAAACTTGTAATAATTTTCTCACCACATATAATCAAATTCTAGGCTTAAATTACAGAATTCATGGTATTTGCATTCGGAACTGTAGTTTTGCAGTGGTGAGATTGCTAAAATAAGCTTTGTTACCTAAGCAATTTAAAAGAATTGAGGAATATTTTTGTCTTATTTGGTTTACTGGCAGCCCCATTTTAATTTGTATCAATGCATAGATAACAGTGGAGTGCTTGGGCCTACTTGTGCCAATAATAAAAATGAACTGCTTGTATTAAATACAAACACCTGTTCCACCCCAACTCCTTTCACCTTCAGAGAAACTGCAACCTGGACCACTAAAACACAAACAAGCACTTAATGGGTTCCTGCCGAAAGTGTTCTTAGCACAGTCACACTCCCATGTCACATTTTTTTATATTCAGGAGGAGAATGATCACTTGAGTTTGAAAGTTAATTTTATCAAGATATTTTTCACAGTACTTTTGTCATTGCCTCAGGGACTTGGCTCAATAACAAGCAAAGTAAAACAAGCCTTACAGTCACCACACTAATCCCAGGACACAAAGTCCGCTACTGAATAAGAATAATGTACATTCAAGTTTTCATTCACTACTATTTAGCTCAAAGACGCCATTCCATTCTGACAGGATTAATAACAAATCCAATTTCACATTCCATAAATGCAGATTTGGGATACTGCTCACAATGAAGGTTCAAAATAGCAAGCTCAACATATCTTGCAAATTCTATTCCAAGCCAATAATATATCTGATAATAATTATACTGAACACTATGTTTTCTGATTTTCAAGCTTGAGAGCAATTAATATTTACTGACATTTCAATCAAGTATCCTCCACAATCATTACTGTTAGAAACCATATCACATTAAACGCTTTCCATTACATTCAGTACTCATTCAAGTCATGCATGCTCATTTCTATACCAATGCATATTTACAGATGCCAACTGACAAATTCTCCATCAACAAATTCCTTCCCTCTTCTTTCCTTTTACTTATGTTGCTACTGTCCTTTGCTAGACTGTGCATAACGGCCAATCTTCTTTTCACTAGATGACAACCAAGAGCAGTGCACCACAGATGTTTTGCACCAGTGACGGGAGTGGCCCACTCAGCCTTCCCAGTACAGGCTATTTACAACAAGGCCCAGGAGCCTTCTGGCACTGATCTACCCCACGGGAGGGTTTGCATTAGGATCAATGGAACGAAATAGTTACACTCCTAGTCACTGGCATCAGAACGTTCTGGTTGCTCCTGAAAAGTCCCAAGGCCGGAAGATCCTTCTGGGGCAGTGATGGGGGGAGGGGTAGGGTGTTGGGGGAGGGGATGAATAAGTTACATTCTGCCTTTTTGATCTTCAATGTCCCAATAGAAATCACGGCAGCAGTTTTTTGGATGCCTCTCTGTATGGCTTTCATGGAAATGAGGAAGGAAAGCCAGCAACTTTTCTTCCTACTGCAATGACATCCTAATGCCAAACCACCAATAGTGCCAGTTGCTGCAATGCCTCCCTCGCCCGTTAATAGAGAAAATGTCAAGACCACCACAATGAACTTGAGTTCAACCTGAAGAATGGTTGTAATTTGGTGGTGCTGTCGAGCTGCTACACTAGTGTTGGAAGGAAGGGTCAGAATATAGCCCATGGTTTAATTTCTGAACTAGCATTGGCATACTCTGCTACCTAAGTGATTTCAGTGTAAATAGGAGACTGGTTCCTTCCTTGCAGAATTTGGAATGTATGTGTATTTGCCTGACACAATCTTTGAAGCCACATTCATGCTGATGGTGACTTGGACCCTGTGGAAAGGATGTTGACTGCTGTATCAAACTCAATTCTTCTCCTTATTAGTGTTGCTTTTCTAATCTTCCTCTTTGGAAAAGGGAATAGAAGAAGGAACATGTGGATTAACAAACAATTTATTCAGAAAATGTCAAATTACAGAAAAGCCTTGTCTCCCATTGAACTTATAGCAACTGTCCCAACCATGATGAGAGTAAAACTGTACAAGGTTCATTTATGTGGAGTTGATAGGAGGCCAGAGGAAATCACAGATTAAAGAAAGAAAGATAGGCTTGCATTTATATAGTCCTTTTCATGACTACCAGACATCTCAAAGTACTTTATAGTCAATTAAGTACTTTTGAAGTGTAGTCACTGTTGTAATGTAGGAAACACAACAGCTAATTTGCACACAGCAATGTGATAATGACCAGATAATCTGTTTTTGTGATGTTAGTTGAGGGATAAATATTGGCCAGGACATCAGGGATAACTCCCCTGCTCCGCTTCCAAAGTGCCATGAAATCTATTACATCCACCCAAGAAGGCAGATGCAGCCTCATTTTACTGTTTCATCTGAAAGACGGCACCTCCGACAGTACAGCTCTCCCTCAGTTCTACACTGGAGTATCAGCCTTGATTACTGTGCTCAAGCCCTGGAGGAGAACATGAACCCAAAAGCTTGTGATTCAGAGGCGTGAGTGTTACCAACTCGCTACAGATGACACTTGAGGTGCATTAAGCTGAAAGATGGAGTGATTTTCATCATAATTTAAAATAATTTTTCAGAAAAAGTTGAATTTTCAAATGACCTCTAATTATCACCTCTATTATCTGTATTATTTTGTTAGTTGGAACAGCTTCAGCCTCTAATTGTTACCTGGGTTGTGTTAATATTAAAGAGTCACATAAATATTTCTCTCTTCTGTCACCTTTCTTCCCCAGGGTGTATTATCTACAAGATGCACTGCAGCAACTATCCAAGGCTGCTTCAATAGCACCTCCCAAATCTGTGAACTCTACTGCCAATTTCTAAAATCCTTATCATTACTTTCAGCAAGTAATGAAAATAAGAAAAAAATACAAAAGTACATTTTAAAAACAGGATTGTAGCTCTTTCTCCAATTACAATGGTACTTGGCACATTCTAATACAGTTTGATTTATAGTTTGATTTTCTAGCTGAAAACTGAAGGCTGACATAACATCAATCTCTTACCAGTGCTCCTCTTTTTCCATTTGAACCTGCTGGCCCTTCAGGACCCTAGAAAAATAATGATGACATTCGTAAATTGGTTAACCAGGTGACAAATGTTCTAACTGAAGGTTGATGGACTCATAATGAAACATTTGATTTCAATAAAAGATTCTTTTTAATTACTGAGACCTCAGTTGATGATGTCAACTTGCAATACTTGAAGCAAAAATGAACTGCTTATGAACAGATGCAAAAATTAAATAGTCTTTTCTAACTTTGTTTCATCTAAGAAAATCATTATATTCTTAAACAGAAGTAGATTATAATTCATTGAAATTTGCTAGTTATTTACTTTATATACAATAATACGTAATTTTTAAGCAATGCTGGGCTCAATTACCTCCAGGCTTGAATACTCCAATGTTGTTCCAGCAAGACTCTAACCCTTTCCATCAACTCCAGCTTATCCAAAACTCTGCTATCCTGCTCCACAAAAAGTTCTGCTCACCCATCACCCCATCCTCACTAATCTACATTGGCTTCCCATCCCCACAACACCTCAGATTTAAAGTTGATAAATCCCTCCACAACCTGGCCTTTCCATATACCCGTAACCTCCTGAAGGCTTATTTCTTCCCTCAAACTCTCGAAAGGAGACCAGCAACCTTCTCCGCAGTGAGGAACTTCAACCTGAGAAGGAAGGGGAGGCGGCTGAAACCAACGACCCAGCACCTACCCAGTGCCCGGAAACCCCTCCTCCACAGACAGAATCAATGGAGGAGGAGGCAGCAGATGGACAAACAGGTCAGTGGCAAGTGGTCCAGAGGAAAACCACAAAGAAAAAACATCCCAAAGCCACCACCCAAACCAGTGGCAAGAGGAGGCTCTCTTCTGAATCAGACTGCAACAACTCCTCTTCACTGGACGGGGAAATGCTGGAACGACAGCCCCTTCAAAAGAGGCGGCAGAACTCCGAGATGGATGATAAAGCATCCCAGCCCCCGGGCACTGGAAGCTGTGATGGGCCCAGCGTGCCCCAACCCCAATTCCCCACACGTAACGAAGTGGCCAACGCATCTCAGCTCTGCGACACCGGGAGCAAAGACACGTCTGGCGCACCTGAGCTCCGGGAGACCGGGAGCTGTGATGTTTTCGAGGAGGAACAGATGGAAGCAGCTGAGGACAACCCAATCCTCTCTGCCTACAAGACCCCCCCGATGTCACCCGAGCGGCACAAACCCTGCATGAAAAATCAGGAGGGGTTTCTGAGCCCAACCAACGTGAAACTGCTTGCGCATACGATGGGTATGCAGGAACATCCCGAAGGGGAAGGACTGGGACTAGCGAGGACAAATGGTATGGGAAGCAACAACTAATTTTTAGTAAAAAATGGGTGTAAGAATTGCTTCCATTAATGTGCGTAGCATTAAATCTACTACGCGATGTGTTTCAACCTTGGATTACCTTGCCAAGGTCAAAGCTGACCTACTGTTTCTGCAGGAGTGTGGAATACCACACCTCAGCACCTACAGGCAGTGGTCGCGATGGTGGTCCCACGGGCCATCGATCTGGTCGGGGGGTAATGACTGCCGTTCCTCCGGCCTGGGTATTCTGCTGCGGGGAGGTAACTTCACCATCTCCGAAGTTAAGGAGGTGGTGGGCGGCCGCCTCCTCGTAGCAGACGTGATGTACAACAACGCTCCGCTCCGGTTGATCAACGTGTACGCCCCGGTACAACGCAGCGAGCGGCTGACCGTCTTCCAGCAGCTCCCACTGCTGCTGGCGACGTCCAGGCCGGTCATCCTAGGCGGTGACTTCAACTGCATCATCGATGCGGCTGGACGATCCGGCAGTGACGACAGCAAACTGGACGCTACGTCCAGATTCCTAGTAGAAACAGTTAAGGATGCCAAACTGCACGACGTCTTCAGCAAACCTGCAGACGGAGCGCAGCGCAGATACACATGGTCAAGATCGAACGGGTCTGCCCGTTCCAGGATTGACTTCCTGTTTGTGTCCCGTGCTGTCACGGTCGGATCCACCGACGTCAAGCCGGTGTTCTTCTCCGACCACTGCCTCTTACTGGCCGACTGTCACTTACAGGACGACCAGCGGGTTGGCAGAGGGACATGGAAGCTCAATGCGACACTGCTGACCCCAGAGAACATTGAGGAACTCAAAAGGGATTACAAAGGTTGGAGGACCGTGAAACCCCTCTTTGAGTCTCCAGTTCACTGGTGGGAAGCGATAAAGGAGAACATCAAGAGGTTCTTCATCCACAAAGGTGTTCAGAAGGCGAGAGAGAGACAGAGGGAACTGTCCCGACTCCAGAAAATTATGCAAAATCTACTCCGGTTGCAGTCAATGGGGGTCGAGGTTAAGGAGGACCTCCAAGAGGTGAAGAGCCAGCAGGCCTCGCTCTTTGCCAAGGAGGCCTCCAAGATCATCTTCCGGTCCAGAGTCCGCTCCATCGAGCAGGATGAGACGTGCTCGCGTTACTTCTTCCAAAAGGTACACAGAGAGAGCTCTGTTATCAGCAGCCTGAAGGAAGAAGATGGCTCGGTAACGTCTTCGCAGTCCGACATACTAAGGATCAGCAAATCCTTTTATGCTGGGCTGTATGACGCGAAGCCCACAGACAGCAGAGCCTCCCAGTCCTTCCTGTCATCTATCACAGAGGTCCTAGATGACAGCAGGAGGGAGAGACTGGACAAGCCGCTAATTCTGGACGAGCTGACAAAGGCCGTCGAGTCTTTCGAGACGAGTAAAACCCCCGGGAGCGACGGCTTACCGGTCGAGTTGTACTCGGCCCTGTGGGACTGGGTCGGCCCGGACCTGCTGGAAGTATACAAGAGTATGCTCCTGGCTGGCAGCATGTCAGAGACCATGAGAAAAGGCATCATCACCCTCATTTACAAGCAGAAGGGGGAGAGGGCAGAAATCAGAAATTGGCGGCCCATCTCACTGCTTAATGTTGATTACAAGATTCTGTCCAAAGTCATAGCCAGTCGAGTCAAGTCTGCTCTGGAGTTGGTGATTCACCCCGATCAGACCTGTACTGTACCCGGCAGGAAGATCTCTGATAGTCTCGCGCTACTCAGGGATACGATCGCCTACGTACGGGACAGGAGGGTGGACACCTGCCTCATCAGCCTGGACCAGGAGAAGGCTTTTGACAGGATATCGCACACCTACATGATGGACGTGCTTTCCAAAATGGGGTTTGGGGAGGGAATCTGCAATTGGATCCAACTGCTCTACACAAACATCAGTAGCGCAGTCTCAATCAATGGGTGGGAATCGGAAAGTTTCCCGATCAAATCTGGAGTCAGACAGGGCTGTCCTCTGTCCCCGGTCTTGTTTGTTTGCTGTATTGAACCCTTTGCTGAGTCTATTAGGAAGGATGCGAGCATAAGAGGGGTGACAATCCCAGGCAGCGGAGGCACTCAGGTCAAAACCTCCCTGTACATGGATGACGTCGCCGTCTTCTGCTCGGATCCGCTGTCCGTGCGCAGACTGATGAGCATCTGCGACCAGTTCGAACTGGCCTCGGGAGCCAAAGTTAACCACGGCAAGAGCAAGGCCATGTTCTTTGGGAACTGGGCTGACCGATCCTTTGTCCCCTTCACCGTCAGGTCAGATGACCTGAAGGTGCTGGGGATATGGTTCGGAAGTGCCGGGGCGTGCACCAAAACATGGGAGGAGCGAGTAGCCAAGGTACGACAAAAGTTGGGCATGTGGGGGCAGCGATCTCTCTCCATTGTGGGTAAGAACCTGGTCATCAGGTGCGAGGCGCTCACGTTGTTGCTCTACGTGGCGCAGGTCTGGCCCATACCCCACTCCTGCGCCGTGGCAGTCACCCGAGCCATTTTCCGCTTCGTCTGGGGATCTAAAATGGACCGGGTCCGGAGGGACACGATGTTCAAATCTCTGGACATGGGCGGGAAAAATGTACCCAACGTGGCCCTCATCCTGATGACCACCTTCGTGTGCGGCTGCATCAAGCTATGTGTAGATCCCCAGTACGCAAACTCCAAGTGTCACTACGTGCTGAGGTTCTATCTGTCCCCGGTGTTGCGAAGGATGGGCCTGGTCACATTGCCGCGGAACGCACCATGCAGTTGGGCGGCGCCGTACCACCTATCCTTCGTGGAGCAGTTTCTGCGGAAAAACACCTTTGACCACCGGTCCATCAGGCAGTGGTCTGCACGGAATGTCCTCAAGGTCCTACGGGAAAAGGAAACGGTGGATCCTGTCGGATGGTTCCCCGAGCAGACCGTCAAAGTCATTTGGCGGAATGCCTCATCATCAGAACTTTCAAACAAGCACCAAGACGTAGCTTGGCTGGTGGTGAGAAGGGCCCTCCCCGTCAGATCCTTCATGCACACCCGAAGTCTCGTCCCCTCCGCACAGTGCCCCCGCGTTGGCTGTGGTGGGGAAGAGACGGTCGCCCACCTCCTCCTGGAATGTGCCTTTGCAAAGCAGGTGTGGAAAGAGATGCAGTGGTTTTTGTCAAGGTTCATCCCAAGCAGCTCTGTAACACAGGAGTCTGTGCTCTACGGGCTATTCCCAGGGACGCACACCGAGACAAACATCAACTGCTGCTGGAGGACTATCAATTCGGTGAAAGACGCCCTTTGGTCTGCCCGAAACTTGCTGGTCTTCCAGCGCAAAGAGTTGTCCACCACCGAATGTTGCAGACTGGCACATTCCAAGGTCCAGGACTACGTGCTGAGGGACGCACTAAAGCTTGGGGCAGCCGCAGCAAAGGCTCAATGGGGAAAGACCACAGTGTAAGGTTCCCCCACCAAGCTGGACTGAGGGGCTGGATTAATGGGAAACTCCTCGAACTGTATCGTTAATATTCTCAATTGCTGTAAATGTAAAACTGTAATTGACATGACAATTGTGAAACGGAAGGGTTGGGAAGAAACTCATGACAGTATTGAAGGAAACTGATCTCCCTTGCAATGTTTGTATTTTTTGGTGCTGTTTGGAAACTGTTTGGCAATGTAATTTTTACAGATTTTTATGAATAAAGTATATTTTGGAAATAAAAAAAAAACTCTCCATTCCTGACTCTTGCCTCGTCTGTATTCCCCTTCCTTCATTTCATAATTGATCGCAAAACCGTCAGCTGCCTGAATCCCATTCTCTAAAATTCACTCCTTAAACTTCTCAACCTCTCACTTTCATTAAGAAGTTCTTTAAAAGCTCCCTCTTTCACCAAGCTTTTAGTCACCCTTCCTGAACCCTTCTTTTCAGTAATTGTTTTGTTCACACCTACCTGTGAAGCCTGAAGTGACATTAACCTTCGTTAAAGGCACTGCATTAAGTGTAAACTGTTCCTCATGCATCACAGGGACTCAACAATTACAAATGTCCAATTGTGAAATCATTTTTTCTTGCATATTATAGCAGCAAAAAAAATGCTTTCACTTACTTATTTCTTCAGAAATATACACATATTAGAATGATCCACTTAATTTATATCAGTTAAAATAATTTCCTCAGGATATTATGCACCAATCTCTGCTTGCTTTTAAAAGCTATCAGCATGTTGAATGTTACTCACCCAATGTAACTTCAACTGAAAATAATTCCATGTGACACCCTTCTTGCAGTCAACGTAACTAATTTTGAATTGTTGGGGAACTCAGTCTTACTTTTATTTTGCAATTACGCACAAACAAAAACTGCCAATCTTTTCAAACCATTTGCTACTGTTATTATTGAGAAAAGTAACCTGAAACATTGTGAACATTCAGCACCAGAGGGCACCTTTTTCCTTCTGTGTGGAATGGAAAGTGGAAAGCATGACATCATGATCGCCAGCTTATATCCTGTAACTGTACTGCAAATTCAATCTCTATAACCATTTCAATTGAATTAGGGAACATGAAAAATTATAATTATCAGTTGTGTTTATGAGTCAAAAAATCTTTGAAATGTTTTATTGTATATTTTAAAACAACACCTTGTATTTATACAATGCCTTTAACGTAGTAAAGCATTCGAAATGGCTTCACAGAAGCATAATCAGACAAAAGTTAGCACTCAACCACACAAAGAGATAGTAGGATGGGTGACTAAAAGCTTGGCCAAAGAGATAGGTTTCAAGGAGCATGTTAAAGGAAGAAAGAAAAGTACATTGGTTTAGGGAGGAAATTCCAGAGCTTGGGTTCTAGACGGCTGAAGGCATGGCTGCTAATTGTAGGGTAAAGAAAGTGAGAGATACACAAGATGTCAGAGTTGGAGGAATGCAGGGTTTTTGTAGGGTTGTAGTGTTACAGGAGGAGGTTACAGATGGGAAGGGTGAACACTGGAGGGATTGGAACACGAGAACTGAGAATTTTTAAATTGAAGTTTTGGTGGACAGGGAGACAATGTAAATCAATCAGCACAGGGGTGAAGGGTGAACAGAACTTAGTTAAGATCCAAGCACCAGAGATTTGGATTATGGGAAGCCAGCCAGGAGAACATTGGAATAGCCAAGACTGGAGATAATAAGAGTATGAATGAGAGATTCAGCAGCAGCACCGAGGCTGGGTGGAGATGTACAATACTACAGAGGTGGAAGTAGCCAATCTTGGATGGGGAGGATATGGAGTTGAAAGCTCAGCGCAGGATCAAATAGGATGCCAAGATTGCAAACAGTCTGGTTTAGCCTGTGACACTGACCAGGGCGGGGGATGGAATTGGCATCTAGGGATTGAAACACTGTTTGGGACTGAAAATAATGGCTTTGGTCTTCTCAATGTTAAATTGGAGGAAATCTCAGCTCATCCAGGGCTGGATGGTGGACAAGCAGTCTAACAGCACAAAGGCAGTAGAAGAGGTGAGAGAGCTGATGATGAGGTAGAGCTGGGTATCGTCAGTGTACATATGGAACCTGACATCCAGTCTTGGCACAGAGATGGGAATCAGGGAGTAGATTCAGAAGGCAGAAAACTACTGTCTGTTTGGAAGGCAGAGGAAACAAAGGCTAGAAAATAGACAACAAGGGAGTTTGGCAGTGCTAAATTGGTATATACTTCAATGCGAGAAGTCTAGGGAATCAGGCAGATGAGCTGAGAGCACAGATTGACATTGGGAGCATGATATTATAGCTATTTCGAAGACATGACTGAAAGAAAGGCAAGAATGGCAGCTCATCATTCCTGGTTACAGGGTTTTCAGATGAGATAGATAGGGGGTTAAAAAAGGAGTGAGTGGTCACAATATTGATTAAAGAAACAATAATAGCTGTGAGGAGGGATGATATAGCAGAAGGATCATCAAATGAGGCCATATGGGTTGAACTGAAGAACAAAAAAGGAGTAATAAAACTACTGGGAGTGTACTATAGACCCCCAAAACGTGAGAGGGAGATAGAAGAGCAAATATGTAGGTAAATCTCTGAGAAGTGCAACAACATTGGGCAGTAATAGTAGGGGATTTCAACTGCCCCAATATTACCTAGGATAGAATTAGGCTGGATTTTATGTAGGAGGCAGGGCTCCTGACTCCAGGCCAAAAATTTGCGCCGCCCTGGACCGATCTTCTGGTGCTTTTAAATGTTGGTTTCAGGAGGCGGGATCCCCATCCCTTTAAAGCCAGGGATCCTGCCTCCATGAGCTGGCAGCCAATCAGATGGCCGGCAGCTCAGCAGTATCAGCAGCGCCACCGGGAGCGGTGGTAACTGCTGGTACTGCAGGAGGCCCAGAACAAAGAACAAAGAACAAAGAAAATTACAGCACAGGAACAGGCCCTTCGGCCCTCCAAGCCTGCGCCGATCCAGATCCTCTATCTAAACATGACGCCTATTTTCTAAGGGTCTGTATCTCTTCACTTCCTGCCCATTCATGTATCTGTCTAGATACATCTGAAAAGACGCTATCGTGCCCGCGTCTACCACCTCCGCTGGCAACGCGTTCCAGGCACCCACCACCCTCTGCGTAAAGAACTTTCCACGCATATCCCCCCTAAACTTTTCCCCTTTCACTTTGAACTCGTGACCCCTAGTAATTGAATCCCCCACTCTGGGAAAAAGCTTCTTGCTATCCAACCTGTCTATACCTCTCATGATTTTGTACACCTCAATCAGGTCCCCCCTCAACCTCCATCTTTCTAATGAAAATAATCCTAATCTACTCAACCTCTCTTCATAGCTAGCGCCCTCCATACCAGGCAACATCCTGGTGAACCTCCTCTGCACCCTCTCCAAAGCATCCACATCCTTTTGGTAATGTGGCGACCAGAACTACACGCAGTATTCCAAATGTGGCCGAACCAAAGTCCTATACAACTGTAACATGACCTGCCAACTCTTGTACTCAATACCCCGTCCGATGAAGGAAAGCATGCCGTATGCCTTCTTGACCACTCTATTGACCTGCGTTGCCACCTTCAGGGAACAATGGACCTGAACACCCAAATCTCTCTGTACATCAATTTTCCCCAGGACTTTTCCATTTACTGTATAGTTCACTCTTGAATTGGATCTTCCAAAATGCATCACCTCACATTTGCCCTGATTGAACTCCATCTGCCATTTCTCTGCCCAACTCTCCAGTCTATCGATATTCTGCTGTATTCTCTGACAGTCTCCTTCACTATCTGCTACTCCACCAATCTTAGTGTCGTCTGCAAACTTGCTAATCAGACCACCTATACTTTCCTCCAAATCATTTATGTATATCACAAACAACAGTGGTCCCAGCACGGATCCCTGTGGAACACCACTGGTCACACGTCTCCATTTTGAGAAACTCCCTTCCACTGCTACTCTCTGTCTCCTGTTGCCCAGCCAGTTCTTTATCCATCTAGCTAGTACACCTTGGACCCCATGCGCCTTCACCTTCTCCATCAGCCTACCATGGGGAACCTTGTCAAAAGCCTTACTGAAGTCCATGTATATGACATCTACAGCCCTTCCCTCATCAATCAACTTTGTCACTTCCTCAAAGAATTCTATTAAGTTGGTAAGACATGACCTTCCCTGCACAACAGTAAACGTGGAGGAGACCTCGGGACAAGCTAAGTGGGGTCAGGGTCACAGGAGCCAGTCACTCGGGGGGCGAGGGAGGGGGGTGGGGTTGGTGAGAGCAGGGGCGTGTCTTGCCGCAAGGGCAGTCATCCCCATGGGGGGCCCTCTGTGGTACATGGATTGCTCCCAGAGAATGGACCCCCCCAACCCACCAGGAGGCCATCAGGTCTCACCTGGCAGTATATCCATATTGCGGCAGATCCCGCCAACATTGGCTAAATGCCAGTGGAGACGGGAGGCAGCCCTGAGTGGCTTAATTGGCCTCCCAGCAGTCTTCCCGTCCAACACAGTGCCTGCTGTGGACAAAATGGTATGGGGGCAGGACAATGTTGGGCACACTGCCCGATGCCACCCAATGCCATTTTGTGTTCTCCCCACCACCTCCCAGCCCATCCCCAAGGGCCAGATAAAATCCAGCCCACTGTAATTGTGTAGAAAATGTATCAATTTGTGCACAGCAAGGTCCCACAAACAACATTGACATACTGACCAGATAATCATTTTTTTTTAAGTGATGCTGTTTAGCAATAAATAATGGCCAGGAAACCAGGGAGAATTCCCCCGCTCCCTCAATATTTCATTGAATTGCAGTGCTCATTGAGGCAATGGATGTCAGCTCTGGGACACATAGAGCATTTTTCCAATTTGGGTATTCAGGGTAACATTAATGAGGTGCAGAGTAAAGTTGTCTGTACTCTATCCAACAATCTGTCTCCATCCAAACTTCAGAACGGTAATCCCTATATTTTTTCACTTTTCACTCCTTCTGTCCTTTCGCCCCTCTGACACAAATGGTTAATATTATGCTAATTAGTGCCAAATTAGATGAAGCTTTGAGATGTGAGCTTGCATCCACTGGAACTGGGTTATGTGTGCACAAATTCAATTCACATACTGTGCTAATAGCCAGCAGATAAAAAGACCTTAATCCCATTCATCTTGATAAGATCTGAACCCAGATGCCTGAAGCGAAAGGCCAGACCAGGCCACTGTGTTAACTCATTGTTACACCCAGACTCCAAAATATACATGTTCTCAAAATACTGGCATACGCAGGCTAACTCTCCCTGGGTGTAAGTTACAATTTTGGCAGGGGTATAAAATGGCTGGTAATGAATCAGTAGCCTGATGCAGGACCTTGCCTGATTCTCTTTTCCACTGACTTCAAAATTGGGCTCGGCGTATCTGCTCAGGGCTGTTTTACACCCCCACCAATATTGGAAGTTCTATCCACTATTCTCGCACAACAAATTCCCGTTTTCAGTCATCCCCTCATAGCAGGTGCTGATCAGAGGCTGGGAACTTGTTTACTGTGAGCTGGGGGCACATTGTCTGGAGATGAGAGAAAAAATAATTTTAAAAAGGAAATAAAAATGAAACAAAATTTTGCAGACAGTGATCAATCTTAGGGCAAAAATTGCTGCATCATAGAAATTACAGCACAGAAGGAGGCTGCTCCTGCTGCTGCTACCTTTTGAACTGAAACTTTTTACTCAAATACCATTTCCCTGCCCTTTCCCAATATCAATTTTTAAATAGAAAAAATAAAAGAAAAGCTTAAACTAAACCACAGATATTTGGAAAATATACCTACACGTTCGCCTTTTATTCCTGGGATTCCACATTCACCTTTTACGCCCTGTGAAGGGAATAATAAAAAAAACTGTCAGACAAGGTGCAATTTTGACAGATCTTATATTGCTGAAAACAGAGATATTTTGTTGAAACTTTTCGTCTTGCATTTATCAGGATAATTTGCAAGTATACCAATGTAAAGGAAGCAACAAATTTATACTGAATGAGAAGACAGTGCTGATTGGTTGGCACAGCCATGGAGAATACACCAGTTTATGGTGACTGACAGTTAACTGCCACGCTTTGTTTGAAATTTAAACCAGACAGCTTGACTCTGATTGGTCAAGGCAAGGAACGAACCAGCGAATGGCTGTCACTTATTTGTTTAGCTGAAACAGGCACAATGTGTGTACATGTTCTTTCTGTCTGCAAAGAACAGGGCTCTGTGTATTAATATATTTAATGACACTATGTATGCCCAAATAGATGATGTTGCCATGGGATCCCCTGTAGGCCCAGCTCTCACAAACACTTTTGTTGGGTTCCATGAGAAATGTGTCTTCAAGGGAATGACACCTAACCTCCTACCTGTTGCATATTTCCGATATGTAGATGATACTTTTGCTAGATTCCAATCTGCAGCTGCATGTAATAATTTCCTTACATGTCTTAATGGGCTTCATCCTGTGCTCAAATTCAGCGTTAGAACATAGAACATAGAACAGTACAGCACAGTACAGGCCCTTCGGCCCACGATGTTGTGCCGAACCTTTAACCTACTCTAAGATCAAACCACCTACCTACCTTTCATTCCACTATCATCCATGTACCTATCCAAGAGTCGCTTAAATGTCCCTAATGTATCTGCTTCTACTACCACCGCTGGCAGCGCATTCCACGCACCCACCACTCTCTGTGTAAAGAACCTACCTCTGACATCTCCCCGAAACCTTCCTCCAATCACCTTAAAATTATGCCCCCTGGTGATAGCCCTTTCCGCCCTGGAAAAAAGTCTCTGGCTATCCACTCTATCTATGCCTCTCATCATCTTGCACCCCTCTATCAAGTCACCTCTCATCCTTCTTCGCTCCAATGAGAAAAGCCCTAGCTCCCTCAATCTTTCTTCGTAACACACATGCCCTCCAGTCCAGGCAGCATCCTGGTAAATCTCCTCTGCACCCTCTCTAAAGCTTCCACATCCTTCCTATAATGAGGCCACCAGAACTGAACACAATATTCCAAGTGTGGTCTAACCAGGGCTTTATAGAGCTGCAGCATAACCTCGTGGCTCTTAAACTCAATCCCCCGTTAATGAAAGCCAACACATCATACGCTTTCTTAACAACCCTATCAACTTGGGTGGCAACTTTGAGCGATCTATGGACATGGACCCCAAGATCCCTCTGTTCCTCCACACTACCAAGAATCCTGTCTTTAAGCCTGTATTCTGCATTCAAATTCGACCTTCCAAAATGAATCACTTCACACTTTTCCAGGTTGAACTCCATCTGCCACTTCTCAGCCCAGCTCAGCATCCTGTCAATGTCCCGTTGCAACCTACAACAGCCTTCCACACTATCCACAACTCCAGCAATCTTCATGTCATCGGCAGACTTGCTAACCCAGCCTTCCACTTCCTCATCCAAGTCATTTACAAAAATCAAATTAGCTCCCTTTCCTTTATGTACTAGTTGAGAAATCTGCTAAGGGGTTCTCTACCACGGTCTACTACAAACCTACCTTCACTGGTCAATACACGCGTTGGGATTCTTACAGTTCCACGCGCTATAAGATTGGCCTTATCGGTAACCTCGTAACTAGGACCTGAGCCATTTGCTCACCTTGCAAGCTTGATGCTGAAATAGGGCAAATCAAAGGCATCCTGCATGATGATGCAGTTTGTATATCGCACAAACTTATGAACGGGCCTAAGGTCGTCATTTTCGGCTCTGAAAATTACCCAGTCCACCTCAGATTACCCTGGGAGGGTAATGTATCCCAAAAGTTTTAGCAACAGATGAAACTAGCTGTTTCACGCTGCTACAATGCAGTAGCACATGTGGTGTTTGCCGCTAACAGGATGCTGCCGTCAAGCCAAAAAGACGCTCTGCCTATCACACAATTGTCCTGATGAGCGCAAGACGAAAAGCTTCAACAAAATGTCTCTGTTTTTAACAATACTAAAGTTCTGTACTACCAAATGAAGATCTTATATTAGTCGACCAGCACCAAACAAAAATGAGAAACTTTAACACACTACAGATAAAAATCAATTGATTCAAATGCTGCAAAATATGAACATACTGTTGAAAAAGCTAATATTTAGTCCTTTGAACAATTAAGTCCTTGTTTCCATTCTTTTTCAATATTTTTATAAGTTGCTAATAGTGAAACATTATTTTTAATTAATAGTCTACACAACTAGAAATATGCATAGAAATACATGAAGGTCACAACAAAGAAACAGGCCACTCGGTCCATCTAGTCCATGCTGACATTTACTTTTCACCTGAGCAAATAGTTCCATAAATAAGTCCATATCCCTTGATCTCCATTTCCTTTATAAATCTATCCAATCTAATCTTGAATGTTGGTATAGTTTCTGCCTCAAACATTAACCCTGGAAGTGACAACCATAGCCTCACAACATTTTGTGTAAACATTTTTTTTGCTCTCTATTCTGAGCAATTTACATTTAATCATGTATCTATGGTCCCTTATTCTAGACCCACCTAACTACAAGAAATAGTCTGCTTCTATATATCCTGTCCCATCCTATCATAATTTTAAACACTTCGAGTATTTTGCCCCATATTCTACATTGTTATAATGAAATAAGCCCCTGCTTTGCAAATCTTACTACATTGGCCACTGTCCAGACCTCTGGGACACATCCACACTCAAGAGAGCCCCGAAATGCTCCGTGCCCCCAACTTCGACCCCGCCTCAGGGGTCACGTAAAATCCCGGCCTTAATCTCTTTTCTTATTTTCCCATATTGTCCTTTTTTCATTATTATTACTCAATTCTTCAATTTTAATTTGTTTTTAACTTCTTTATGTATCTATGTTATACTGAAACTAGTGGTTTCCTTTTTTAAAGAAGTGGCATATACTTACTCTGCACTTTTGCAATCTCTTTTTAAACATCTCACTGTTGTTCTACAGTTCTGTGTATCAATTTCTCCCTCCATCTCACCTCAGCTAGCTCTCTGCTCACCTTTCAAAATTCTGCCCTAATCCAACTTTGTGTTCTAGTTTTGTACTGATTTTCTCCCATTCTAGTTGGATTTTAAACCTTATCAAACTGTGGGTGCTACACCTACATGTAGCTCATCAATCTGATCTATTTCATTACTCATAACCAGACTTAGAAAAGCTTCCTAATACACTGCTTGAGGAAGGAGTCCTGCTTACATTTGAGGAATTCCATTTCCTTTTCTGTACTTGCTCCATTTTTGGGTCAATTGATAAGTGGATAATTAAAATCTCTCAAATCAATAATCTTGTTATTCCTACACATCAATCTAATCTGACTGCAGATTTCTTTCCAATAATTGGGACATATGTAATATAACCTTCCTAATGTAACAAGCCATTTTAAATCATTGAATGTTTGTATTTGAATGAACTTTGTTGATGTTTATCAGAAAAAATAATAACACTGGGCTGGGTATTGCACTGAAAAGAATCCATCAACTTTTTAAACAGTCTCTTTCTCACAGCGACTCTATGTATGGATAATACAAGGTCACTGATTTCAAAATATCTCTTGTAGTTTATCTTGATGAGGAATTGCCTTATATATGATTATTCTGTGAGCTGTCAAAGCTGCAAAGCTCACAACAGCCCTCTAAATAACTGCTTTTATCCTCTAGGTTGGAGCTAAAGAGGTCTGCCGACTGAAATAGTTCCTGACTATCTCCACCTGTTATAACGATATTCAGTTTCCTTGAATTTCATGGAGCAGACTATATGTAGACTCATAGTGCTGCCCCCTCCAGGGGTTCTGTCTCTGTGGTGATCAGAAATTCATGATCTACCAATTCCTGAAGTTAGTCATCACTGTGAATTCTTCAATATCTCCAATATGAATGAGGGTTGGAATGCTTTTTCCTAATTGAACATCAGAAAGACATAATTCCTTGGCACAAAAGCAAAATAATGCAGATGCTGGAAATCTGAAACAAAAACAGAAAATGCTTGAAATACTCAGCAGGTCAGGCAGCATCTGTGGAGAGAAAAACAGCATTAACGTTTCAGGTCATACAGGTCACATCTTCCCTTCTCCTCCCCTTTCAGCATTCCAAAGGGACCCTTCCCTCTGGGACACCCTGGTCCCTCGCTTTCCTACAGCACCTTTCCATGCAAGTGCAGGAGATGCAGCACCTGTCCTTATATCTCCTCCTTTCTCACCGTCCAAGGACCCAAACACTCCTGAAACAGCAACTTACTTGTACTTCTTTCAATTTAGTATGCTGTATTCACTGCTCACGATGTGGTCTCCTCTACATTGAGGAGACTAAATGCAGACTGAGTGACTGCTTTGCGGAATGCCTCTGAGCTTCCTGTCACCTATCATTTCAATTCTCTACCTTGCTCCCACTCTGACCTTTCTGTCCTTGGCTTGCTACAGTGTTGCAAAGAAGCTCAATGCAAGCTAGTGGAACAGCACCTCATCTTTTGACTGGGTACTCCACAGCCTTGTGGATTCAACATTGAGTCCAACTATTTTAGATCATAATCTCTGCCCCCATTTTGCTTTTTTTTCTGCTGTTTATTTTCTATTTTGAGTTGAGAAAGCTATCCTGCCATTCTCCCCTCATCTTTTAGTTCTTTACTTTGTCCCATTACCACTCCCTTTGGCTTTGTACCATGAAACCTTGAGGTCATTTAATCTGTCCTGTCCTCCACCCTATTACAGACCTTCCATTTTGTTCTTCCCACCCTGCTCCCTTTGACTTGCTCAAAACTGATTATATTACTAACTTCTGTCAGTTCTGATGAAAGTTCACAGACCTGAAACTCTATTTCTCTCTCCACAGATGCTGCCAGACCAGCTCAGTATTTCCAGCATTTTTTGTTTTATTTTAAATTTATATAACTCAGTTTCCCAATCATTTGCGGCTTTATGCTTCACAAGTTGCTCTTTGGCCTATCTTGTGTCTTGTCAGAAAGTGTACAACAACATTGAAAGGTTTGGCTGAGGTCGCTCCTAAATATCAACTTCAAAGAAGCCTAAACATTCAACTGGGAGTTAATCTGCACTCTGATTTAAGAAGCAAAATTAAAAGAACAGAAGACCTCACTCACAAACATGTCAGATGTTGTTCATGTGGCTACAAATATAGTACTTAGGTTGCTTCACATGAAGGCCTTTTGGGGAAGGTTTGTTTTGTAACCAGTGGTGATACTTTTTTTTTATAAATCCACTTAACTATGCACTCCAGAAGCAGTACAGTCACAAAGCAATGGATTGTGCTTCCCCTGTAGGTAAACCAGCAAATGTATTGCGTAATATACGACTGAACCGTGTGCAACAGGATGTTTAATCCACTATCTGTGCTGAGTTGAGCTGATGTAAATAGTTCAGAATTGTCTGACACAGGTAAATAGACATACAACAGTAAAAATATTAATTTGGTCAACAGCATTACATTTTACCTTGTGTCCTTTGAACCCAGCTGTGCCCTATTAGAAATAAAAGAAGACATAAAATGATATGAGTCACATAGCCACAGCATTTGTTGTAAGGTCAGGTCTAATATATACTCAGTATAAATCCATGGACTGTGGTTAATACACTGCATTGCTAATTCTCACCTTTCAGTTGTGGAGACCAAGGAGGAGAGAAGGGAATGTGGTGGGGTCATAGCGGTCAGGAAACCCATAAATGCGGCTAATGTGGAAGTCCTGCTGATTTTACAGAGAGGCCGGCATCTAAATTCTTTTTCTCTGATTCTTGGCAGACAACCAGATTGAGAGGCTGATGATCTGTCAGGTGGGCAGGCCAATGCTGATTGGCCACAGCCAGGGAGAGAAGAGGAGGGAGAGAGAGAGGGAGAGATTGTGGGTTGGGCGGGAGAGATTGGGAATGGAAGGTTGGGGGGAGATTGTGGATGAAAGGTCGGGAGACATCATGGATCGGAGGTCTTGGGGGGATATCGGCGATAATGGATCAGGATGTCTAGGTGAAATAGTTATAACCCCACCCCAACGCTTTCCTCTCTCCTGCCCATTGTGGGGGCTTAAAATTCCCCTCAAGATATTGCACTATGTGTTCTGATTAAAAATATGTAGATTAGCTTTTCATCCTTCATAGGTACTTCAAACAGAATGATGATGAGACTTACTATTAGCTACTAAAAATCTGAAGACCTAATACTTTACTAAATAGATAAGACTAAGTAAAAGCGACCAAAACAGCATCAGACCATTGGAGTGCAAGGAATCAGCATAGTGTGGAGCTTAATCTCTGAAGGAATAAATCAAGAACTCAGTTTTTACTTATTTATTTTATTGTATTTGTATAGTTTAGCTGTTCAATACTAGAAACCATCTGACTCTTTTTTAATTTGGTCATTTGACTTTGGTTTGGTTTGAGCAAGTAATAGCTAAATAATTGATTAAGTAGGTGGTGTGATTGATAGGAGTTTTTTGAAGAAATAATGAATGTGTTGATAAAGGAAGTACAGTAGGTGTTTGACAAGTTACCATATAGGAGTGGTGATAAAATTAAGGTACATGGTATGAAAAGGAATTTGGCAGCATTAAGAGGAAGTTGGCTAAAGGACAACAGATGTTTGGACTGGAGGGATATATGCAGCAGAATCCTCCAGGATTCAGGGTTAGGAGTTATATAAGGGATACAATATCAAATTTGCAGATGACACAAAAAACATGCAAGACTGTAACCAACTTCAGGAAGGCCAAGAGAGCTTAGTAGACTGAACAGATAATGGGCTGAATTTTACAGAACCCCTGTGTCGTGGGGGGGCAGGGGGGCCAGAAAATGCCTTCAGGCGAGGCCTGCCATGGACCTCGACTTCGGGAAGGCCCGGCCCCATATTGCCGGCGGTGGTGAGGCCTTGTGGCGGCCCCCTCCCGCTGCTAAGCAACGGGAGCCTAATTTAACTGTGTTAATTAATATAAATAAATGAATTGATTACCATCGCGTTCCCGCCATCCGTCCTGGAGCAATATTGGTGCCAGTGGGCCGGCACTCCCGCACCTTCAGGGATCCAAGGCAGAACACTGGTGGAGAGGGGGGAGCAGGTATGTTTTTCAGTGCGAAGGTGGTGGTGGGGAGCAGCGTCAGAGTCATTCCATTGGTATAGGGCATGGTGGGAATGGGTAAAGTTTAAAGTTTATGAACTTTGTGGAGGGAAGGTCAGGTGCACAGGGTAAGTATTCTGGGAGGGTAGAGGGCAAGGAGTTAAATCTATGGTTGTTGGGGTGGGTGGGAGAGAGGCAAGATCAATTAATTAAATTTTTTTAATCCATTCTCGTTTAAATATTTAAATGTAACGATAGGGCTCGAAGCCCATTAAAAATAGCATCAGCACCTGCACAAAGGCAGCTGGTGCCATTGCAGGGGCGGACTCACTCGACCCCTCCATGTCATCGGGGGGGCGGGAGGGGGGGGCACGGTCCTCCCCGGCTATTTATATGAGCCACCACATTTAATATCGCGGCAGCTCCGCGACGTGCAGCCCGCATGGGTGTACCGCCATGTTTTACGTGCGCTACCGATTACAGCAGCGGCACCATAAATTTCTGCCCAATGTGTAGAAATGTAACGAGATAGATTTTGAGAAGGTAGAATAAGGAGTCGGCCATTAAGGATAAGGGGTCCGCTATTCAGGACTGAGGTGAAGAGAAATTTCTTTACTCAGAGGGTTGTGAATCTTTGGAATTCTAGACCCGACTCATTCAGTAAGTATATTCAAGGCTGTGATCAATAGATTTTTGGGCACTAGCAAAATCAAGGAATATGCAGATAGGGTGGGAAAGTGCAGTTGATAGAAACATAGAAAGATAGAAAATAGGAGCAGGAGTAGGCCATTCGGCCCTTCGGGCCTACTCTGCCATTCAAAAAAGATCATGGCTGATCGTC
This sequence comes from Heterodontus francisci, assembly GCF_036365525.1. Taxonomy (NCBI): domain Eukaryota; kingdom Metazoa; phylum Chordata; class Chondrichthyes; order Heterodontiformes; family Heterodontidae; genus Heterodontus; species Heterodontus francisci. The sequence continues at coordinate 113,845,882 of NC_090372.1, read as the reverse complement.
TAATTCAGTACCCTGTTCCCGCTTTTTCCCCATATCCCTTGATCCCTTGGGCATTAAGAAATATATCTATTTCCTTCTTGAATATAATTAATGATTTGGCCTCCACCGCCTTCTGTGGTAGATAATTCCACAGGTTCACCACCCATCTGAGTGAAGAAATCTCTCCTCATCTCAGTTCTAAATGGCATACCCCGTATCCTGAGATTGTGACCCCTGGTTCTGGACTCCCCAGCCATCGGGAACATCCTCCCTGCATCTAGTCTGTCTAGTCCTGTTAGAATTTTATAGGTTTCTATGAGATCCCCTCTCATTCTTCTGAACTCTAGTGAATATAGGCCTAGTCGACCCAATCTCTCCTCATATGTCAATCCTGCTTTCCCAGGAATCAGACAAGTAAATCTTCTTTGCACACCCTCCATGGCAAGTACATCCTTCCTCAGATAAGGAGACCAAAACTGCACACAATACTCCAGATGTGGTCTCACCAAGGCCCTGTATAACTGCAGTAAGACAGCCTTGCTCCTGTACTCAAATCCTCTTGCAATGAAGGCCAACATACCATTCGCCTTCATAATTGCTTGCTGCACCTGAATGCTTGCTTTCAGCGACTGGTGTACAAGGACACCAGGTCTCGTTGCACCTCCTCCTTTCCCAATCTATCACCATTTAGACAATAATCTGCTTTTCTGTTTTTACAACCAAAGTGGATAACCTCACATTTATCTACGTTATTCTGCATCTGCCATGCATTTGCCCACTCAATGTAGAAGTTCAGCCATGATCTTATTGTATGGCCGACATCTGCTCCTATTTCTTATGTTCTTAGGAGAGGAAATGTAAACTAAATGTGTTAACAGAAGCAAAGAAGCAGGAAAATGTATGGGTTCAAATAAGTTGATCAAGCTGGAAAAAAATGATCTTAGATTTCATAAATGGGGGGATAGGGCACAACAACAAAAAGCTAATGCTGGATCTAGAAATAAATCATTGATTAGGCTGCAATTAAGATATTCTAACTAAGTTGGGGAACACTTACCAGAGGGGAAATGACAAAAACAAGATGAATTGCAATCTGGTAGCTTGCTACTCCAGCTCTCAACCCTCTGCTTCAGACAGCTCATGGCTGGCAGATCCAAGTTATACTGTCCGCTTTACATTGCTCTACATTCAGGGAAACCAGACTAATTTTAATGTTAGTGACAAGCCAATGGAAAATTGGCTCCCTGCTAATATTAAAAAGATTCAAAGTATAGTTTCAAAGATTCTCAGGTGGTCTAACTATAGTTATAAAGTACTGGTATGAAGCTGGAGCAGCACAAGAATGTCTTGTGGAAATTATCTCACACCAATTGCCTAAACTTGATTTGAGCAACTTATACCACATTTTGCATTGACATAAAGCCAAAGCAACTTCAGATTGGAACAATATAACTGGCCTATAAGTGTGTGATTAATAACTTACATTTACCCAGTAGTACTAAAAATGAGAAATGTACTTACCTTTTGACCAGAAATTCCAGGCTCTCCTTTTAAACCACGTTGCCCCTATCAACAAAGAATCAAAAATAATAGTTTACCATATTTTCACAGCTTTCAAAAGGTTTTGAATTTGAAATATTATTTATTGCTCAATAAAGTAATATTTTAAAACATATTGTAATCAGAGAAGGTTAATTCTGAACAACCGGACAAGTAGCAAGTCTTTCAAAGTTAAAGACAGAAGCAGATATCAAAAGTTGTTCATTGACCTTGTCAGAAGTGGCATTAAACGGCATTGGCCGGCTATCCTTCTTACAAAGGAAAAGGTCATTATTTAATGCCCCTCACAGTCTCTATTGTCTTCATTGCCCTTATTCTACTTTCACCAACTTGCAATCTCACAGCACAAATATGCCCACTGCTAAAGTACAAAAACTTGTATTCCTCCTCATCCACATGAACCAATTTTCCCTCTTACCACCTTATGACATGGTCTTCTTAAATCTAATTTCTCAGTCTGTATTAACCTGTATCCGTGTTTCATTTCTTACTGAGAAATCAGTTCACAATAGAAGACAGCACTCAGCAACAGGAGAAGGGGAAACCTCCATTAGTGACCTTGCCCCCTTCAAAGAGTGGAGCCCTCCTTATACAAGGGAACCAAATCCTGGAAGTTACAGGAAATGGGAAAGCTGGAGGCAAGTGCAGAAAGTAATTTGTATCCCAAGACCACTTCTAGAACACTGCAATATAATCTTATCTGAAAGATTTTCAGACAATCTTTCCAGCAGCAATTAAATGATTGCCAATGCGACAATATTATTATCATTCTAAATTGACTTGCACCTACAGCTCACCATTTGTATACAAATAGATTCGGTAGACCAGTTTGCTGTGATCCTGCTGATAACGTCTTTCGGCATGTTCAAATGTACTGGACTTGGACTTCACTCCACTTTGGGTGCAATCCAATTTCTAGGCTATTATATTCTTAGCACAGACTAGAGAAAGAAGGAAAGGGAAAAAAAGGAAAAGAAAAAAGGGGGCAATTTAACTTTTGGCAATGGTGTAAAAAGGGCAATATTGGATCAGCCACCCAATATACACCTCTCCCGATCAGGAAAATCAGGAGATGTGTACAATGGGTGGCCAGTCCAATATCACCCATTTCTCACTATTGCTAAAAGTTAAAATTAACCTCCTGACAGCAGTCATGCTTCCATCTACAATATCCTACATACATAAAACTTCTGATCTTAGCCATGTCTCTGTGGGTGGTAATGCGAAAGGGAAGGGAGATCCTGGGAAAATGAAAAAGTCACTCTGTATTTCCCTTGTGCTCCTCTTATGCAACACTTGTATTGCAGCATTAGTTCCAGAGGCAGCTCTGTAACATAAATGAATCTGATTAAACGCAGTAACAGCAAAGTTGAATGGCTACCATCCAGGCTGAAATTTTATTCGGTCCATGGACAGGCTGAACTCTGAACACTCTGAAAGATGCAAACCTTCTTGAAATGTGGGAGAGTCAGCAGGCAGAATGATAAAGTCACTAAGTGGTTCTGTGGCCACTGTTTGTGTGCAGTTGTTCCCCAGGGCAGTATTTTACCATGGGCTTCTGGACCCTGACGTTCACACCAAATAGGGGTCCAACTAAGGATGGCGGGCATGATGTTGATGCTGGCCCAGTCAGAGGGCCGGCAGCTCTGATGCCTTGGCAGCCCCAGGGGAGAGTGGTTGCTGCTGAAGCAGGTCGGGGATCAAGAGGGCGCCTCAAGAGGTAAGTCGAAAAGTTAAAATCAGTGCGGCCAAGCAAGAAGACCGCTCCAGATGGCGCAATTGGACCTTGGGAGGAGGTCTTCCCTGCCCGCGGCCCCCTCATTGGGGCATGCAGCCATGGCTCCAATGGTTTCTCCAGCTTGCTGCATGGAGGCCGCCTACATGAAGCTGGTGGCCTCCCTACGCGGCGGCCAGCAAAATGCTGGATGGCTGGGAAAATCACTCTTAATAGAGTCTTTATTTATTTAAATTGCCTGCCCACCTCGGTCCGTGGGCAGCCAATCCGCGTCCAGTCCCACTGCTGGGAAACTTCCCCAGCAACGGGACTACATCAGGGAGCCGTCCCCACACAGCTCCCTGCTATTTTCTGGGTCCTCCACCTCCCAGCCTGCCACCCCGGGGCTAGAAAAATCCTGCCCATAGTTTCTGGTATCCAAATCCATCCTTCAGTGTACACAGGAATGTACAGGACCATCAGGTTGATCCCAAAGTCTGGAAAATTATCAAACACCCTCCATCTCAAATACATCTTACTGTTTCACTTTTATCCAGCTATCTCTTGAATTTGCTCTCCACTTCCAGTTCCTCTCCGAGAATCTGTTCCACACATTCACCATCTTCTACACAAAGTAATTAAATCTAAACCGTCTGATCACCTTTCCTCTTCTGCATCTGCATTCACAACACTCAGAGTTTGCGACAAAGTAAACCATATTATTCTTATTACAAGTTTAGTTTTTAGCTTTGAAAAATCATGCCTGTGGAGCCAGGAGGAGCAGGAGTATTCCTCCCACACACCCCAGCAGCCTCTAGAATATTGTGATCATCACTCACTCCTGTTGTGCCAGCAGTTCACCAAATTTTGAAATGAGGATGATGGTCAAATTTCAGAGCTGCCTGTTACATCTGCAGCAGTTTATAGCCTAAGTCATGGTCGAGTGGAGTGTTTGTTCTATCATTGTTCAAAGTGGAGGAAGCTGACGTGAGGGTGCATGATATAACCAACAAGTTGAAGTACGACAATGAGGGTTTTCAGTTCACATTCTGAGTTAATCCCAAATTGCTGTGATAGTGGTCAAATAAAGGCTCATTCCAGTTCATCAGGAGTCAGTGGTCTGAGAAACTGAATGTGAAAAAAAATCTCAAACAGGAACTCTAAAATTCTAACATTCCCCTTAGACTTTCCTTCACTTTTAATGGAATGATTGCAGTTTAGCTCTTGAAGAAGGTGGGACAAAAGAGAAAAGTACCTTTTTTAGAACTTTCCCCCCATATTTCTTTGAGAGATTGTGAATCCTTTCCTTTCGTTAAAAGGTATCATCATTTGTATGGTGTATTTTTGGGTTCATGAAGATCCAGACTTTATACTGAAAATGCTCTTATTAGCCTTTACTTTACATTTAATGGAAAATTGAAGATGAAATACATTATAGAAATGATAATGTATTTTTACAGTACCTGTACTCCTTTTGCACCAGGGCTGCCATCTTTACCTCGGTCTCCTTTTCTCCCCTAAATTAATATCCAGATGTTAGTACAGTATTTACTAAACAAAAGTTAATTTATAAGACTTATAACATTTCAAATAGGTGGGCATATTTTTTTTGTTCATTCGTAGGATGTGGGCATCGCTGACTAGGCCAGCATTTATTGCCCATCCCTAATTGCCCTTGAGAAGGTGGTGATGAGCTGCCTTCTTCAATCGCTGCCTTCCATGTGAGGTAGGTACACCCACAATGCTGTTAGGAAGGGAATTCCAGGATTTTGACCCAGTGACAGTGAAGGAACGGCGATATAGTTCCAAGTCAGGATGGTGTGTAGCTTGGAGGGGAACTTGCATGTGGTGGTATTCCCATGGATCTGCTGCCCTTGTCCTACGAGGTGGTAGAGGTCGCGGGTTTGGAAAGTGCTGTCGAAGGAGCCTTGGTGAGTTGCTGCAGTGCAACTTGTAGATGGCAGACACTGCTGCCACTGTGCATTGGTGGTGAAGGGAGTGAATGCTAAAGGTTGTAGATGGGGTGCCAATCAAAGGGACTGCTTTGTCCTGGATGGTATTGAGCTTCTTGACTGTTGTTGGAGCTGCACCCATCCAGGCAAGTGGAGAGTATTCATTCACACTTCAGACTTGTGCCTTGTAGATGGTGAACAGGCTTTGGGGAGTCAGGAGGTGAGTTACTCGCTGCAGAATTCCTAGCCTCTGACCTGCTATTGTAGCCATGGTATTTATGTGGCTACTCCAGTTCAATTTCTGGTCAATGGTAACCCCCAGGATGTTGACAGTGGGGGATTCAGCGATGGTAATGCCATTGAACATTAAGGGGAGATGGTTAGATTCTCTCTTTTTGAGATGGTCATTGCCTGGCACTTGTGTGGTGCGAATGTTACTTGCCATTTATCAGACTGCTTCAGTATCTGAGAAGTTGCGAATGATGCTGAACATTGTGCAATCATCAGCGAACATCCCCACTTCTGACCTTATGATGGAGGGAAGGTCATTGATGAAGCAGCTGAAGATGGTTGGGCCTAGAACATTAGCCTGAGGAACTCCTGCAGTGATGTCCTGGGACTGAGATGATTGACCTCCAACAACCACAACCATCTTCCTTTGTGCTAGGTATGAATCCAACCAACGTAGAGTTTTCCCCCAATTCCCGTTGACTCCAGTTTTGCTACAGCTCCTTGATGCCATACTCAGTCAAATGCTGCCTTGATGTCAAGGGCAGTCACTCTCACCTCACCTCTTGAGTTCAGCTCTTTTGTCCATGTTTGAACCAAGGCTGTAATGAGGTTAGGAACTGAGAGGCCCTGGCAGAACCCAAGTGAGCGTCAGTGAGCAGGTTATTGCTAAGCAAGTGCCACTTGATAGCACTGTCCATGACCCCCTCCATCACTTTTCCGATGATCGAGAGTAGACTGATAGGGCAGTAATTGACCCGGTTGGACTTTTTTTTTATTTAGAGATACAGCACTGAAACAGGCCCTTCGGCCCACCGAATCTGTGCCGACCATCAACCACCCATTTATACTAATCCTACATTAATTCCATATTCCTACCACATCCCCACCTGTCCCTATATTTTCCCCACCACCTACACTAGGGGCAATTTATAATGACCAATTTACCTATCAACCTGCAAGTCTTTGGCATGTGGGAGGAAACCGGAGCACCCGGAGGAAACCCACGCAGACACAGGGAGAACTTGCAAACTCCACACAGGCAGTACCCAGAATTGAACCCAGGTCACTGGAGCTGTGAGGCTGCGGTGGTAACCACTGCGCCACTGTGCCGCTTGTCCTGTTTTTTGTGTACAGGACATACCTGGGCAATTTTCCACATTGCCGGGTAGATGGCATTGTTGTAGCTGTACTGGAACCGCTTGGTTAGGGGTGCAACAAGTTCGGAGCACAAATCTTCAGTACAATTGCCGGAATGTTGTTAGGCCCCATAGCCTTTGCAGTATCCAGTGCCTTCAGCTGTTTCTTGATATCACGTGGAGTGAATCGGATTGGCTGAAGACTGATATCTGTGATGCTCGGGACCTCAGGAGGAGGCCAAGATGAATCATCCATATATTAGCTGCTTATCCATAGGGGGATAAGTTATAGACTCATGTTAGAAAATAGTATAAATCACAGCAGATGTATGAAACAGCTCACATACATCCTCCATGGAGATGTAACCAGTAATCAAACAAGTTGATTCTTTTTCATCCTTCTCTAGTAGTTAATATTCTTCAGCTGAATTTTGTGCACATCAAAGGGGTTATATACACATTGAGAATGAATTAAAACCTATTGCTGGGCCAGAGTATAAGGAACTATATTCTGAACATGACCTATTCCATTCTTTTGTTATCTGTTCTGGGGTGTGGGTGGTGTGTGGGGAAGGCTGCATTTATTGCTCACCCCTAGTTTCCCTGAAAAGGTGGTGGTGGGGTTTCTCCTTGAACTGCTGCTGTCCCAGTGGTGGTGGCTAATGATTTGTAAAGAAGACCCATAAAAAAACTAGAAACAAAAAATTAACGCTAACAAGCATTTCTCACCCATAACAAAAGGCATTGATACAGATGGCAATGGAGTCTTCAGAGAACTTGATGCTTTTTAAACCCAATTTCACACTTCTCTGGAGTTATTCTGTATCAAACCCAAGTTGCATGAAACAACTTCCCCTAGATTTAAAGTGCATGGTTTTGCTGCATTTCAAATCAGATAGGGGTGTCACTGTCGAGTTATTATGCCACATTCACATCGGTGTGCAGCTAAAACTGTTTCGTATCAATGTAAGAATGGCAGTATAACTGTATCTTTATTTTATCCAAGTTCCTCCTTTTGTTTTTAAAAATCCCTTTCTCCTCAGTGTGCAGGTTCCACTGCTTTTTAAAATTTAGTCACAAGGTTTAGATACTGTTTGGTTCTTACACCAACGTTTTGGGAATGTTTGCTTTGATGTAATCCCAACTGTTGAAGAACAGCTGAGTTTTCTTTTCATGAAACATCAATGTGTGCAGCTAGGGTATCCTTCCAATAGGTATTGGTCAGAAAGGAAGATTAATGCCAACAACAATCAGCTTCTCTTCAAATCCATGTAATGTGGCAGCATGCATCTAAAGGTAATAAGTTCAGCAACAAAGATTTTGACAATACTTACAGGAGCTCCAGTTTCTCCTTTTTCCCCCTTTTCACAGGTACATGGCTTAGGTTTGGGGCACTATATAGAAATAAAAACAGTGCATGTGTCCATAGTATTTGAGGAATAATTAATATTTAAGTTAATGTCATTTGAGCACATGCCGAAAAATAGGGCAATGGTAAAACTGTAAATGGTAAAGGACTTACTGATTGATTGGCAACTTTCAGCTAAAGAAAAAAGAAAAGGGAAAAAAATTCATTGGTTACAAAATGTATATAATTCTCCAAAATATGTAATGTTAGGTAATTCAAATCTTTATACAACTACAAATTATAGATTTTTTTTAGTTGTTTTGTATTCATAATCAACCTTTAGATTAACTCTGCCAGATGTTCTGCAAATGATGAAGATTTATATCTTTAAGATATTGTGGGCATAAAATAAACAGGCTAACACCTGCATTAAAAGAGTGGACAAAGGAATTCATACAAAGAAGTAAAGCACACATTTGCTAATATTTGAGGAGGATAATCTATGCTTTAGTATTTATAAATTCATGCAGGTACATGGGCTAAACCTTTGTCAATGCAATGACATCAATATAAATATATTTTGGCTCCCACCATTGGAGCAAATAGAGGATGCAAAGCAGCTACTGATTTAAAGGCATTTAACCAAGTGAGAGCTGCTGGTACATTGAGAACTGAGCATCACAACTGTGCAGACAGATTAACCTGTTTATTTTATGCACAGTATAATTTAAAGATCATTCATGTTCAGTACTTTGTGGTGGGAATTGTCATACCCAGTAAAGGCATGTCCTATTCATAACTTTAAACAAGGACTACACTCAACTCAGCATCTTCTGGAACTGCATTTTTTTGTTTTAAATGAACCACAATGGACATTAAAAGTGGACTTGGGCTGCAAAGATGGCCACCAAAGGTCAGCTGACCTGGCCTGTGTATTCAAAAACTGACTCACCTGGCCCGAAACACATGTCTTTTCCCCAAGGCGAGCCAAGTCACATTACTTATGAACTATTCCTTTGCTCGCAATTTGTAAAAGTGCACTATCCTTTTAACGGCTTTCTTTCTTGAGTGTGTGTGTGTGAGTGGTGCGTGAGTGATGTAGAGTTAGACTTTTGGGTTGAACATGTGAATAAAAATAATCTTCTTTAGTTAAACACACAAAAAGCGTGCTGCAGGTTATTCAACTTGGCCACACACTCGGGGGTTAAGAAACACACACATCTTCCTTGTCAAAAACACACTGATTACAGACAGTAAAGGGAAGGGATCCGGGGTTTCAGTTCTCAATTCTGTCTGTAACAGAATATTGAGAGTTACTATTAGTTAATTGACAATAAGCAGTAGAGGTAAAATCAAATGTTTTTGTAGTTGCTGAAGTATATTTCCTTAAAATAAATTCAAATTTACCAAAGGAAAATAAATTCTTTAAATACAATTTCAATTTTAACAGCTCGTTCATTTAGATTACAAAAAGAAAAAAGGTCATATGCTCAACTGATCTCCTTAAGTAACTATGGCTTTTAAACACTAAATAGTATTTACAAAATGTACCCAGGGGCCGGATTTTCCTCCCATGTGAATTTGCTGCAGGAGGAGGTTCAGAGCGGAGCATGCAGCCACCATGTTGCCCCTCACCATAACCGATTTTCCTTGTATCTGGGTTTATTGATTATGCTGGGACCAGATCCCTATCATACAAGGGCAGCCTGCTGAGAGAAATTCAATGGTGCTGCAGCAGATATCTATCTCACTGCAGCACCTCAAGGAGATGGGTATTCTAGCACAGCTGGTTCCATAATATTTCTGATGGGTGAAAATGAGAAATGTTGTCCTGTAGCTTGGGAAGCTAAGAAAATAAAAAGGGTTGTTAAAAGGACTTTGGCTGCCGGAACACTGGCTCTGGTGGATGCAATAGATACGGGATTCTATTTGTCAAATATTTTAAATGAGATTCTATACAATCGGTGTACTGAAGATAGTATACCCATTGAATGCGATGTAGATAATCGTTCCTTGTGGGATAATATACACACTATTAAAAGTGTGAATGAGAAAAGGCTACGGATTGACTTGAAGTAATTGCTGGATAGAAAGGCAATTGCAAAAATTAAATGGGTAGATGCAAGTCATCAACTGTTGGATTGTTTTACAAAAAAAATCATGTATGAAGAAATTATTAAGGGTCCTAGAGATGGGGCATCTTGCAATATAATGCTTTGTACAGAATATGGAAGACTTAGATTTAATTTGCTTTGAAATTTTGGTTGTACATTAAACGCTAATTTTTATTTAGAGAGAGAAAGGAATTTGTTAATTGTTCTTTAATTGTATTTAATTGTATGCAGACAGTGGGCATTAAGTGGGGATTCACTGGTGCTTTTATAAATAAGAACAGACTGAAACTGAGGTTGTTGGGTTAGGAGGTGCACATTTGTAATGTGTATCTCTGTAAATAAATGCTCATAAAAGTGTGCAAAGATTGGTTCAAGTTCTATCCTTCATCACCTGGCTTTCTGGGATATCACAGTCCATGACTGCACGCAGCAAGATTTGGACAACATTCAGGCTTGGGCTGATAAATGGCAAGTAACAGTCACACTACACAATTGCCAGGCAATAACCATCTCAAATAACAGAGAATCTAACCATCTCCCCTTGACATTCAATGGCATTACTATCCTGAATCCCTCATCATCAACATCCTGGGGGTTCCATTGACCAGAAACTTAACTGGATCAGCCACATAAATACTGTGGCTAAAACAGTAGGTCAGAGGCTGGGAATTCTATGGCAAGTAACTCACCTCTTGACTTCCCAAAGCCTGCTCATCATCTATAAGGCAGAAGTCAGGAGTATAATGGAATACTTCCCACTTGCTTGGATGAGTGCAGCTCAAATAACACTCAAGAAACTCAACACTATTCAGGAAAATCAGCCCACTATGGCTGGAATTTTACTCTCGTCGGACAGGAGCCAGCCACCAACCAAAAGTCAGTGGCGATCCCGTCTTTGCCTGGCTTGAGGATCCAGACCACATTTTACGGTCCCCAGGCCCTTAAATGGTCTGAGGCTGGACTTCCACCTCCATTGAGGCAAGAAGTCCCGGCTAATGGAGCTGCCGGCCAATCAGCGGGCCGGCAGCTCTTAGTCCCAGCAGCGTCAATGGGAGCGGTGGCCACTGCTAGGACTACAACCCTGCTTCAAGAAGAAGAAGAAGGACGACCCCGGGAAAGGTGTTTTGAGGGCCTCGCTGGGGGTGATTAGTCAGGCCCCGGCGAGGCACGGGGGGTCAACTGGGGAGACAGGGGGCATGCTGGACATTGGGGGTGGTTGGGGCATCGGGGCCGATCCTCCGTCTGGCACAGGGTACCTGATCAGGAGGGCCCCCCTCCCAAGGCCATCAGTAAGCCACCTACTTTTAACAGGCCGCTTTTCTCTGGCCTGGGCCGCCCGTTTGCCAACGGTAAAATCACCCTGGCGGCGGGAGGAGGCCGTTAACTGGCCTGGGACAGGAAGGGCCCCCAGAGTCTCCAACTCCATTTTACACACCCACTACCCACCCCCCCCACCCAAACCCCTACCACCATTTCGCTCTTTATGGGGGGGGGCGTAAAAATTCCAGCCTATATTGCACTCTATCCACCACCTTAAACATTCACTCCGTCCACCACCAGTACACAATTGCTGCACTGTACACTATCTACAAGATGCACTGCAGCAACTTACCAAGCCTCCTTCGACAGCACCTTCCAAACCCATGACCTCTACCAACTAGAAGAATATGGACAGCAGGTGCATGGGAACACTACCACCTGCAAGTTCTCCTCCAAGTCACACACCATCCGACCTTGTAACTATATCGCTGTTCCTTCACTGTCAAAATCCTAGAACTCCCTCCCTAACACACTGTGGGTGTACCTACACTGCAAGACTGCAGTGGTTCAAGACAGCGGCTCACTACTACCTTCTCAAGGGCAATTAGAGATGGGCAATAAATGCTGTCCTTGCCAGTGACACCCAAAAATGTGGCAAAATACTGCAGATGCTGGAAATCTGAAATAAAAACAGCAAGTGCTGGAAATACTCAGCAGGTCACCCGCCCCCCACCAGCCCCGCCACCTCCCCCTCCCCGCCACCCACCCCGCCACCGCCCCTTCACTTTCTTAAAACTTAACTCTTTTCTAACCTTTACCAGTTCTGATGAAAGGTCACAGACCTGAAACGTTAACTCTGTTTCTCTCTCCACAGATGCTGCCTGACCTGCTGAGTATTTCCAGCACTTCCTGTTTTTATTATGTTTTTATGTGGATTTGCCAGGCTAGCAGGATTGCCAATGGTGCAGGGTGCAATTGACTGCATGCATGTAGCTCTGCAGGCCTCACATGTTAATGGGGAAATGTTCCATAACCGCAAGGGCTAGCACCCTATCAACGTCCAGTTGGTGTGCGACCATGACCAGAAGATCCTCTCTGTGAATGCCTGCTACCCATGCAGTAGCCATGACACATTCATTCTGCGGCAGTCAGCCATCCCACCAGCTCTGTGCCACCACAAAAAACCAGAGGCTGGCTGCTGGGTGACAAGGGATACCTGCTCTACACCTGGCGAATGACCACCATATATCACCTGACCACACAAAGACAGAGCACATATAGTATACAGCAACCAGGAAAGTTGTGGAGGAAACATCAGCGTCCTGAAGCAACAATTCCAATGCTTGGACTGCTCTGTGGGGCAACAGAGCATGTGTCCAAGGTCATAGTGGTCTGCTGCGACTTCCACAACCTAGCTATCACAAGAGTGCAGCATTTTACAACAGGCATTCAGAAGCCACCTCAGAGGGAGAAAGAGGAAAAGGAGATGAGGCAGAGAGGAGGCATTCGGGACCCCTTCACTCCAGATGGGCCCATTGTGAGTAAATAGTGAGACTCCGGTTCCCCTAAGATGTTGCTCTCCAATTCCCCACCTTTTAATCCATCCGCTACATACCATGACATCATCCTCTTGGCCAAAACCCTGAAATAAAAGCCACCAACAAAAAAAACACTCCTTAATAACTATATCCAAGAACCCTTCCAGTAATACATACAAAACTGGACTATTCACTATTTTGTAATACCTCAGTACCTGTTGTGCGGGTGCTTTTGCCTGGCCTGGTGCTCCAATGGAGTGCTACCTTGGGGGCTGCAGCATGGCTCATAGAGTCATAGCGTTATACAGCACAGAAACAAGCCCTTCAGCCCATCGTGTCTGTGCCAGCCATCAAGCACCTATCTATTCTAAAACCATTTTCTAGCACTTGGCCCATAGCCTTGCATGCTATGGCGTTTCAAGTGCTCATCTAAATACTTCTTAAATGTTGTGAGGGTTCCTGCCTCTCCCACCCCTTCAGGCAGTGTGTTCCAGATTCCAACCACCCTCTGGGTGAAAAAATGTTTCCTCAAATCACCTCTAAACCTCCTGCCCCTTACCTTAAATCTATGCCCCCTGGTTATTGATCTCTCTGCTAAGGGAAAAAGTTTCTTCCTATCTATCCTATCAATGCCCCTCATAATTTTGTATACCTCAATCATGTCCCCCCTCAGGCTTTTCTGCTGTAAGGAAGACAACCCTAGCCTATCCAGTCTCTCTTCATCGCTGAAATGATCCAACCCAGGCAACATCCTGGTGAATCTCCTCTGCACCCTCTCCAGTGCAATTACATCCTTCCTATGGTGTAGTGACCAGAACTGTACACAGTACTCCAGCTGTGGCCTAACTAGCGTTTCATACAGCTCCATCATAACCTCCCTGCTCTTATCATCTATGCCTCGGCCAATAAAGGCAAGTATCCCATATGCCTTCCTAACCACCTTATCTACCTGTGCTGCTGCCTTCAGTGATCTATGGACAAGTACACCAAAGTCCCTCTGACTCTTTGTACTTCCTAGGGTCCTACCATCCATTGTATATTCCCTTGACTTGTTAGTCCTTCCAGAATGCATCACCTCACACTTCTCAGGATTAAATTCCATTTGCCACTGCTCCGCCCATCTTACCAGCCCATCTATATCGTCCTGTAATCTAAGGCTTTTTTCCTCACTATTTACGACACCACCAATTTTCATGTCATCTGCGAACTTACTGATCATACCTCCTATATTCACGTCTAAATCATTAATGTACACTACAAACAGCAAGGGTCCCAGCACCGATCCCTGTGGCACACCACTGGTCACAGGCTTCCACTCGCAGAAACAACCCGTGACCATCACCCTCTACCTCTGCCACTAAGCCAATTTTGGATCCAATTTGCCAAATTGCCCTGGATCCCATGGGCTCTTACCTTCTTAATCAGTCTCCCTTGCGGGACCTTATCAAAAGCCTTACTGCAGTCCATGTAGACTACATCAACTGCTTTACCCTCATCTACACATCTAGACACCTCCTCGAAAAATTCAATCAAGTTTGTTAGACACGATCTCCCCCTGACAAAGCTATGCTGACTACCCCTGATTAATCCCTGCCTCTCCAAGTGGAGATTAATCCTGTCCCTCAGAATTTTTTCCAATAGTTTCCCAACCATTGATGTCAGACTCACTGGCCTGTAATTACCTGGTTTATCCCTGCTACCCTTCTTGAATAATGGTACCACATTCGCTGTCCTCCAGTCCTCTGGTACCTCTCCTGTGGCCAGAGAGGATTTCAAAATTTGTGTCAGAGCCCCTGCAATCTCCTCCCTTGCCTCACATAACAGCCTGGGATATATCTCATCTGGGCCTGGGGATTTATCCACTTTTAAGCCCACTAAAACAGCTAATACTTCCTCCCTTTCAATGTTAATTTGTTCACGTATATCACAACCCCCCTCCCTGATCTCTACACCGACATCGGCCTTCTCCATTGTGAACACAGATGAAAAGTAATCATTTAAAACCTCACCTATGTCCTCCAGCTCCACACACAGATTGCCACTTTGGTCCCTAATGGGCCCTACTTTTTCCCTGGTTATCCTCTCGCCCTTAATATACTTATAAAACACCTTGGGATTTTCCTTTATCTTGCCCGCCAGTGCTTTTCCATGTCCCCTCTTCACTCCCTTAATTATTTTTTAAGTACCCCCCTACACTTTCTACACTCCTCTCGGGCCTCTGTTGTTTTCAGTGCTTTGAATCTGCCATAAGCCTCCTTTTTTTTCCTTATCCAATCCTCTATATCCCTTGACATCCAGGGTTCCTGGACTTATTGGTCCTACCCTTCACCTTTACGGGAACATGTTGGCCCTGAATTCTCACTATTTCCTTTTTGAATGACTCCCACTGGTCTGATGTAGACTTTCCTATAAGTAGCTGCTCTCAGTCCACTTTGGCCAGATCCTGTTTTATCGTATTGAAATCGGCCTTCCCCCAATTCAGTACTTTTATTTCCAGTCCCTCTTTGTCCTTTTACGTAACTACCTTAAATCTTACCGAGTTATGGTCACTATCCCCAAAATGCACCCCCACTGACACTTCTACCACTTGTCTGGCTTCATTCCTTAGGATTAGGTCCAATACCGCCCCTTCTCTTGTCGGACTTTCTACATGCTGGCTCAAAATCCAGCACATGGCTGGTGGAAGACTGCTGACTTTCACTGGGAAAGACTGCGGATGGTGTTGCATGTCAACCTCGAACAACTCTGGGCCTTGAGGACCCAGCTTCTGACTGCACCACTTCGGCATGGGTGGTAGCAGTCCAGGCTGGCTGGCTGACAGGCAACAGCAAGGACACTGGTGGATTGGCAGTGTCAATCGCATGAATATTGTAACCCTGAGAGAGGACAGCAGTTTCACGCACCACAGAACGGCTGCCATTCCCCCGAGATGGCAGTCCTAGTAATCTGTTGGAGGACAGATTGTTAGACTGCTGTGAATGACTGGATTCCCCTTTGAGCGCTGGTATTCACAGCCATGATGGCAGCAGTCTGAGCCTGCATGGCACCAAACATAGCTCTTATCATCTCAGTCTGAGCTTCCACTGCAGCACTGAGATGTTGGGTAGCTTCCACCTGTGTTACAATGGAAGCTGAGACATAGGCCACCAGACGCTTCAACACGTGTGTGTCTGCCAGTGCTGTCATGGAGTTGGCCACCACTTCCACGCTGGAAAGGACGGGCTCCAAGCTCTGCGCAAAGTCCTGTACCAATTTGGAGCCAGACTCCTCCATGCTCCTTGACAGTGACAACAGGCTCTGTGGCAGGCCTGCCAAAATACCAAGCATCTCGGTGCACATGCCCATCAGTGTTCTCCTGTATGCCACCCATTTGAACATCTCATCTGAGTCCTCTGCAGCAGTACTTATCTGAATCTTGCCCTCCGGTGAGCTTCCCCCTGGCTTGGCTGCAGCCTACTTGTGCCTGCTAACTCACCACATGCTGATCCTGACTTTACACTACCCTCTAACACATGCGCAGTGCCTGAGTATCTGAGCTGGTGGCTGCGAATGTCAGATGAAGTGATAGTGCTTCTTCATCAGATGTCTGCTCTTGCTTGCGCCCTTCATGGTGAGACTAGCTGACTGGCCGGCAGTTCTTGGATATCTGAAAGCAGAAATGCATCAGGGAAGGACTGGGGTGAAGGAAGAGGGGTGGGGTGAAAAGCAAGAGGTCCATGGTCACCCCATCTACAACTTGCTCTTCATGCCAGAAAACAAGATGAGGGTGAGGTGGGATTTGAGTCGGTGCATTAGGCAGGAATATAGCATCATCCTGAATGTTCTTGGCAACGCTGGATGCAATGGCCTTGGTCACAGCTGGCCCCATGATACGGAGCACCATCTCCTCAGAGGGCTCAGGAGATGCAGGTCTGCCTGTCCTCCTCTGGTTCTTCTCTGCTCCCTCTTGTTATGGGTCACCTTTTTTCCAGAGCCAGTGTCCCTCTTGCTCTTCTGGCTGGGTGCAGTCCCAGCTGTGGCCACCGCTCCCAGAGGTGCTGCAGGGACTGAGAGCTGCCGGCCCACTGATTGGCCAGCAACTCTTGGAGGCGGGCCTTCCTACCTCAGAGGGGCGGAAGTCCTGCCAGAGACCAATTAAGCGCCTGGGCCACGTAAAATCATAGCGTGGCTCCCAGGCCCAGCAGAAGCGGGCTCACTGCCAACTTTTGGCTGGTGGGCAGGGCCTCCTGCCCAACATAAACTTCCAGCCTTGGTGTGAGTTAAAACACAGGTAGCAGAGTTTTAGATGAACTCAAGTTTACAGAGGGTAGAATGTAGAAGACCAGCCAGGAATATGTTGGAATAGTCAAGTCTAGGGGTAACAAAGGCATGAATGAGGGTTTCAGCAGTAGATGATCTGAGATGGGGCAAAGGCAGGTGAGGTTATGGAGGGGGAAGTAAACAGTCTTTGTGGTGGCACAAATATGAGGTTGGAAGCTCATCACGGGGTCAAACGTGACATTAAGGTTGTGAACAAACTGGTTTAATCTCAGACAGTTGCCAGGGAGATGGATGGATTTGGTAGCTCGGGAACAGAGTTTGGAGCGGGGACTGTAAACAATAGCTTCAATCTTCCCAATATTTAACTGAAGGAAATTTCTGCTCATCCAGTACTGGATGTTGGATAAGCAGCATGATAATTTAGCAACAGTGGAGGAATCAAGAGAGGTGACGGTGAGGTAGAGCTGGGTGTCGTCAATATGGGAAAACTCACACTGTGCTTTCCAATGATATTGCCAAAGGTCAGCATGTAGATGCGAAATAGGAGGAGGCCAAGCATAAATCTTTGAGGGACACCAGAGGTAATGGTGCGGGAGCAGTAAGTGTGAAACTGTGCCTGCCTAGATCAATATGTTTCCAGACCAACAAGGAAAGAAGTATTACAAAAGCAATACACTGTGATGCTGAAAATCTGAAATAAAAACAGAAAATGCTGGAAATGTTCAGCAGGTCAGAGAGCATCTGTGGAGAGAGAAACAGAGTTAAAGTTTCAGGTCGATGACCTTTCATCAGAACTGGGAAAAGTTAGAAATGTAATAGGTTCAAAGCAAGTGAAAGGGGGAGGGTGAAAAAGAACAAAAGAGAAGGTGTGTGATAGGATGGAAGACAGGAGAGATTAAATGACAGAAGAGATGCTGGTGCAGGGCCAAAGGGAGTGGTAATGGGACAAGTAAAGAAACAAAAGATGTGTCTGAAGGAGGTGTGAATAGCAGAAGGATGAACAGCTACCATCTGAAAGTAAAAACGAGAGAGCACTCTGCACTATTTTCAATTATTTGAAAAATAATGGCCACAACTTCAACGTAAGAATAAAAAGGCATACTGAAGGCTCAAAGGTAAGAGTGTTGGAGTGGCAAAAGATAATGTTCAGCGAGTTAAGAAGGAATCTAGCCCAAATTAACTTGGCAGGAAAGTTAGCAAACTGGTTGATGGATCAGCAGAAAATCTGCAAATACAAGAGGCAGCATACAAAATAAATACATTCCTAGAAGTTAAAAAGGTGGTGCATAATCTTAATAAACTTTAATGCATAGAGAGATTAAAAGAAGATAAACTTAAAACTTAAACTATGACAAAATTAGGGCTAATTGTACTAAAGAAAATCAGGGGAATATAGAAATTGTAACGGGGACGTAAAAAGGGCTAGATGGAAATATGAAAATATGGACCAGTATATAATATAAAAGGAAATATTAAAGACTATTATAAGCATATAAAACCCAAAACAATAGTTAGAAGGGTGAAACTACTCAGGATGAAAGAAGGTGTTTAATTGTGGAGGACAAAGCTATGGCTGAAATATTAAATGAATATTTGGATTAGTTTGTCAAATTACATAGCTACATTTTATTTATAAGCCCCACAGTGTTTCTGATCCATGTCAACCTCCTTCTTCATCCAACCCCATTGATCTTATCTTTTTATTCCTTTTTCCCTTGGGACAGATGCAGCGGATGTGAATATGCATTCAAATAAACAACACGAAAGGATGTGGATTAATAGAGACCCAGGCATTTAAAAATATCGGCCTCAATGTTAACCTCCTTCCCTCACCCACAACTGGCAGGCAAGGGCTGGGAGTGAGGGTTAAAAATGTAAAGACAACAAATGTGCCCCCAATTCAGCACATACATGCCCAGTGCCGTTTTTCCAGCCACCCTCAGCCCTGATCTATCACTCACTCACTCCCGTGATGGCTTCCCTCTTCCCCGCACCCCTCTGAGCCCCAATCTTCTACTCCACCCTGCCACCCCGGCTTACAAGAAGATGTCCCGTCAGGACTCCCCAGCTGTGGCCTCCTGCTACTAGTTGTCCTTCCTGGCAACCAGTCATACTGATAATTTGGCCAGTTTCCAGGAGGGAAATAGGAGAAAAGTAACTTAAGGAGGTCCTACCATTAAATTCAACAGGACCACCACATTCCCAGACTTGTTAAGATTTCCCTACTCTACCACGCTTCCTGCACTCTCCCCACCTCCTAGTAAATATCAGGGCCCTCATTTCTTGAAAGCGCAGGTTGATAAAGTCATAGAAAGGCCAAGAGCATTATAGATTTTATGAAAAGGGGCATACAGTACAGGAATCAAAAGAGTAATAAATTTGTGCCAACTATCGGTTCGGTCACAGTGAGGGTATTGTACATAATTTTAAATATTCGATTAGAGAAAGGACATTGAAGTCACAGGGAACATGCTGCACAGATATATCAGGATGATGACAGGGACGAGAAATTATAATTGTGGTGAGAGACTTGAGGTACTAGGACTATTTCCATGACGCTAAATAAAGCTAAGCTGAGATATAATAGATGTTTTTAAACTTTAGCAGTCTTTGACAGGATGAATAGGGAAATATTGCCTCTTCTAGCTAGGGAGTCAGTGATGAGAGACAATTAATTTAAAACTGTCACAAAGAGAATGAGGAGTGAGGTTAGGAGAAATGTTTGTAGGCAGAAGGTTGTTGTAGCATGGATGGTTTTCCATAGGGAATGGTAGAGGCAGAGGCCATTGTTTCTTTTAAGAGACAATTGAATGAACATTTGAAGAAAATACATAGCTGTGAGCAAAGAGTGGGGGAGTGAAATGAGTTTTGTTTTGTCTAGCAAACAGTCAGCACAGGTTTATTGTGAGGTGGTATTATTCTGTGCCATAAACATCTATGGTTCTATGAAATTCAGCTATTGTAGGTAGCTGAGATTAAATACTGCATAAATGTCTGTCATTAAAGGCATCAGATTCCTACACCAGCAATGCATGGATTTGTATATCAAACAGGCACTGCCATTAGGATTCATGTAATGTAATTCTTACAGTCCAATTCCAAATAAAAATACACTAGCAGTGTGAATTATAAGTAAGTCGGTTGAGTACCCTACTTACCACTTCATGGAGAGTATTGTTTGTGAGATTGGTATCCGTTATGGTGTGGACAAATTGTGAAGATGGAGTGCTTGCCACAGCTGACAGTTCTGCAGTAATGCCTGGAGGTCCAATAGAAAACAGGAAAATGCCATACTCTTTAGCATAGGCTGCGACATCTCGAAGGTTTGGATTGCGGGGATGATTCCCCCCATCTGTCATTAAAATGGCTATCTTCACACTGTTCTGCTTTCCCTCAGTCTGAAAGAGCTGAGTAGCATTTCCTATGGCATAGGAAGTGTATGTGCCATGACCTATGTAATTCATGGATTGTACACGATTTTTGAAAAGATCAAACCCTTGCCAGTCTCGGAAAGTATGGTCCATTTTGACAGAGCTACTGTATTGTAGAACAGCCATTCTCCAGTCTAGATCCTGTTTTTCTGTCTGTTCAGACTGCAAAGCTCTTTCAGTGAATTCAATTGCAAATTGTTTCTCTTTATCAAACAAGAAGTTTTTGGCACTTTCGGAGCTGTCCAAGATGAAAGCAACTTCTATGATGCAGCTGGGATCTAATAACAACAACAAAATTCTCTTATAAATGCACATCATTGTTTATTCTTTCACCTTACTATTAGAATTAAAAATGTGATTGAATGAATTTTACCATATGATTTTTTTCAGAATATGCAATTGTTAAAGTGGCCCTGCTGCCCTACTCTCTCAGTTTAAAACTCATTTTTATCCTATGGAAGTCCAGGACACCAGATTTTGTACATTTTTAACCGAGTCTGAAAGGGTGATGCAATAAATATAAATACTATGGTTGACGACGATATTTTAACACATTATAAAAACATTGCACAATTATTTTGATGCAGTTATGATTGGAAGCATTCAATAAATGCTTTGACTATTTCCATAAAATCTGTGAAATCAGAGTAACTCTGTTATTTCACCCCTGCCTTCAACTGCCTAGACCCTAAGTTCTGGAAATCCATCCATATTCCCCTCCATCTCTCAAGCTCTCTCTCCTCCTTCAAAACGCTCCATAAAACCCACCTCTTTGACCACTTGTCCTAATATTTTCTTGTGTGGCTTGATGTAAAATTTGGTTTGATTAAGCTCCTGTAAAGTTCCTTGGGATGTTTTGTTATGCTAAAGGCATGATAAAATGCAATGTTGTTATAATTTGATATTTAATCTTCATGATAAAGAATTTCCAAATGAGGATGTCAATTAAGGATGGCATATAAATCACAAGCTGCAGCAAAGAAAAAAAAGATTAAAAGCAAAATACTGTGGATGCTGGAAATTTGAAATAAAAACAGAAAATGCTGCAAATACTCAGCAACATTGGCAATATCTGTGAAGAAAGAAAAGCAGTTACTTAGTCATCGATCTGAAACATTAACTCAGGTGTCTATTTCAGGTGAACCAATTCAAGCCCCTTTTAGTCCTATTTTGAGGCATGAATAGGCAAGTTATTTATAAATTAATAGAGCTGAACAGAAGTTATGTCTATTATTTTAAGTAAGGGTTTGACAGGAATTTTTTCACCAGGTCTACAGACTAGATAGGTTGATTTATGCTTCTGAACTTGCTGATCTTTGACTTTACTTTCCCCATGCTCATGTGTTCACCATATCTCTTTCCTCCTTATTATAAAGTGCTCTTCCTATATTCCAGGAGCAATATAAAAATGCAGGTTGTTTGTTACATGCATTGTTGATGATATCTGTGCGGTCCTGGACTATCCTAAGAGAAAAGTGCCCAACTAGTTTACACTTGTGGATCCAAAAGGGAGTGTAACTCACATGTCCAGAAATGCATGATCATAATAGAAGACCCTGATCCACTGCAGTGTTTGCCTTGCCAGTCTGAGCACCATATTCACTGATTGTTTATAACTGTGGCTCTGTGTCTCAGTTAATATATATTAGCTGCCAACGTTGTTTCCAATATCCACCCTTCTCTCACCTTCACATGCTCCATCTCTGACACTCCCCTTCCCTTCCTTGACTGCTGTCTCCATTTCTGGGGATTGGCTGTTCTACTAATATTCATTAAAAGCCCACCAACTCTCACAGCTACCTCGAATACACTTCCTCACACCCTGTCTCCTGTAAGGACTCCAATCCATTCTCCCAGTTTCTCCATCTCTGAAACATCTGCTCTGATAATGCAACCTTCCACAACAGCGCTTCTGATATGTCTCCCTTTTTCCTCAACTAAGGATCCCCCCCCCCCCCCCCCACCACCGCCCCACTATGGTTTGCAGGGTCCTCAACTGTGTCCAACCCATTTCCCCGCACTTCTGCCCTCACCCCTTCCCCTGCGTCCCGAACCATGACAGGGTTCCCCTTGTCTTCACTTTCTACCCCACCACTCTTCACAATCAAAGGATCATCCTCCACCATTTACACCACCTCCAGCATGACGGCACCACCAACACATCTTCTCCTCCCCTCCCCTGTCAGCATTCCAAAGGGACCATTCCTTTCGTGACACCCTGGTCCACTCCTCCATCACCCCCAATATTTTGTCCCCTTCCAATGGCATCTTCACATGTAATCGCAGGAGGTGTAATACCGGCTGTTTTACCTCCTCTCTCCTCACCATCCAAGGCCCCAAACACTCCTTCCAGGTGAAGCAGCAATTTACTTGTACTTCTTTCAATTTAGTATACTGTATTCGCTGCTCACAATGTGGTCGCCTTTACATTGGGGAGAACAAACACAGATTGGGTGACCGCTTTGTGCTCAATCTGCAAGCATGACCCGAGCTTTTGGTTGCTTGCCATTTTAATTCCCAAGCCTGTGCTCACACCCACGTTTCTGTCCTTGGCCTGCTGCAGTGTTCCAGCGAATTTCAACACAAGCTCAAGGAACAGCACCTTATCTTCCGAGTAGGCACTCTCCTCCAGCCTTCTGGACTCAATATTGAGTTCAATCATTTCAGAGCATGAATTCCATTCTTTTTTTTATTTTACTTTTTATTTTTGCAACCATATGCCTGTCTTAAACTTGTTTTTCATGATTTTTCTTTTGGACAGAGCTGTTCATTATTCTACCATTGACACTTGCTCTGGGCTAATACTTTGTCTTTTACTACAACTATTAGCACTCCCTTTGCCTTCTATTCCATGACATCTAATTCATTTAATCTCTCTTGCCCTCTGCCCTATCACACACCTTCCCTTTTGTTCTTCTGCCTCCCCCATTTCTCTTGCTCAAAATCTATTACATTTCTAACCTTTGCCAGTTCTGATGAAAGGTCACCGACCTGAAACATTAACTCTGCTTCTCTCTCCACAGATGCTCCCTGACCTGTTGTGTATTTCCAGCACTTTATGTTTTTATATTAGCTGTGTGTCTAACCTTCTTTCAAAAATGGGGTTAAAAACAGAATATTCATCTACAGGATTACATTGAACTAATAACCTTCACAAAGTGAATCAAATAACTTTAATCCTTCCGTCTAGTTTCCTGGCCATTTTATGTATTTTAAAATTATTGTGATGTTTCAGGCTGTCATTTTAGACAGAAACTGTAATAACAGTTAAAAATTCCCTTCCCACCAAGCCCACTATTTCAATGCAGCCTTTTCACTTGTCTTACCTTCACTGTTAATGAGTAAACAGATCTGTCTGAACTGATTTAAGTTGATCTCTGAATCTGGTGAATTTTTTGATTGACTATTTTTGCACCCTAAACTAATAATTCTTAAAACGTTTTTCTCATATATAAGAAATAATTTGAATTTAGATATCACCTCTGGAACCCAGGAGTTTCCTTTAGAGCCAATGAACTGTTTTTGGAATAGGAACATAGACATAGGAATGTAGGCACTGTTCTAATGGAGGAAACGTATACAATCCCAACTCCTCCTTATGTTGTTTAAGGTGGAAAGTAGTATCACAACTTTTATTTAGAAAACAAACTAAGAAAGCACTCTCAAACCAATAATAGAAAGGTATATAAAGTTGGGCAATGCTGTCATACCTGCAGCCTGGTCCAGTTGTTGGATAATTGACCCGTGTTGTTTTCTTCCCTTCTTTCTACCAATGTTACGGCTGCGGCTTTCATTTGTTGCCAAAGCCACAAGTGCAAGAAGCAAAACGATCACTCTCACATATTCAGTTGCCATCTTCTCAGCTCCGTCACCTATCACCCAGCAAACAGAAAACCATGAGCACAGTTTTGTCAAAAGTTCCCGCTCACAGTCCGGTCTGTAGTACTTTAGTCGTGTCCCTTCAAACCGTGCAACGGTCTTGGTATAAATATTCATCGAATGGAAAAAGCTTCATTACTTTCATTATTGAGGAACTGACTCCAGTAGGTATGTATGGCCTTGTATACTCTAAGAACTAATGACTTCCACTGAAAAAAGTTGTCACATCAGCCGGTTATACTTTAATTCATTACTAGAGAGAACAAGGAACCCAATGATCCTTTTCAACAACTTACATCATCTGTCAGATTCAGAACTCAGATTCAGCACTTATAGCTATCGGTTGCCGTCCCTGTAAAAACAAAATAAGTCCAATAACAATGTATAAAACTAATGTTTACTGTGCTACAAATCTTCGTCTTGTACAGCGTTTAATCAAAGAAAGATGTTAAACGAGATGATTTCTCGTTTCTGAAACAAAGATTTTAAAATCAAAAGTGCATATGAACACCATCTTACTCTGATTAAGAACGCAAAGAGCAATTCCGAGTTGTTTGCTAGGTGTCAAACTCCATTCGGGTGTCTCCCGCAGTAGTGAGGGCTGAGACGCCCTGCTCGTTTATGATAAATTGAAACTCGTCATGAATATTATTAACCACCGCAAGGCGGAGGGAGGGAAATATTTTTAAAGCCTCATCTTTTTCAAGTTACCATGCAAACCATAAAAGAATGGATTTGGAATTCCAAACAAATGGAATGTTGTCGTTTATTGCAAGGGGAATGGAATATAAAAGTAGGGATGTTTGCTACAGTTCTATCGGGTATTGGTGAGACCACATCTGGAGTACTGTGTACAGTTTTGGTCTCCTTATTTAAGAAAGGATATTAATGTGTTAGAGGCAGTTCAGAGAAGGTTCATTCCAATGATACCTGGGATGGGGAGTTATTTTATGAAGAACGGTTGGACAGTTTGGGTCTGTATCCATTGGAGTTTAGAAGAATGAGAGGTGATCTTATTGAAACATACAAGATCCTGAGGGGACTTGACAGGGTGGATGCTGGAAGGCTGCTTCCCCTTATGCGAGAGACTAGAACTAGGGGACACAGTTTAAAAATAAGGGTCACCCATTTAAGATGGAGATGAGGAGAAATTTTTTCTCTCAGAGGGTTGTGAGTCTGTGGAACTCTCTTCCCCAGAGAGCGGTGGAGGCAGGATCATTGAATATTTTTAAGTCCGAGGTAGATAAATTCTTGACGAACAAGGGAGTCAAAGGGTATTGGGGGTAGGTGGTAAAGTATAGTCAAGGCCACAATCAAATCAGCCATGATCATATTAAATGGTGGAGCAGGCTGGAAGGGGCCGAATGGCCTACTCCTGCTCCTAATTCATATGTTCATATGTTTGTAACTTGCATTTAAAATTTCACAATCATTTGCAGTGGTTTGGCTGATTTTAGCTGGATTGTGATGGTCATTGCAAACTAGCATAAACTCCACTACATATCATGTTCATTACTAATATTTCAATTCAATATTAACCCCAAAGTATCAAATACATCATGGTGAAGATGAGAAACATAGTTGGGAAAAGGATGATTACCTGAAAGACTTAGTAATTATTAATTCATTAAAACGAAAGCCTAGCTATCATGACTCTATTTGTGTACTCTCTGAGAAAACTGAGTATCCCTTTCATCAGCTCATTAGATAGAAATATAAGAATAGGAGTCGGCCATTAATACCTCAAGCCTGCTCTGCCATTCAATTAGATCATGGCTGATCTGCTCCTCAACTCCATTTACCACCCCCCCCCCCCCCCATGGGCTGCATATCCCTTGATACACATCCCTAACAAAAATCAGTCATAAAAGCTTCAGTTGTCACAACATCCACAGCCTTTTGGAGGAGAGAATTCCAGACTTCTATTACCCTTTGTGTGAAAAAGTGCTTCCTGATTTCCCTCCTAAATGGCCTAGCTCTAATTTTAAGATTATGTCCCCTCATTCTTGATTCCCCTCAGAGGAAATAGTTTCTATGTATCCCCCCTATTGAACCCTTTTAACATTTTAACCATCTCAATCAGATCATCACTCAATCTTCTAGACTCAAGATAAGCCAGAAGAGTTTGGTATCTCAATAAGGCTAGAAAGTGGAAATAAATCTGTATGAACATCAGGTGATGGCAGAACTGGGCTCAGGTGTAATATACTTCACTGTCAAAAACTCAGCTCTCACCTTCGAGACACAGACCTGAAGAATATCCACGATGGTAAGTTTTTGCAGGTCTATCATACCAATAAATCTATAATTCAGCAAAGCGATCAATGTCTTCAGAAGAGGGGTGAGAAAAAACTGGTGGCAGAAAGTGAACAATACGCATATGTGCAATATAATTTCAACATTCCAACAATTCCTGCTCCACATCGTTTGGGATAAGTAATGTATTTCCTGTGGTAGTGTTCATGGTGTATCGGAGGAAAATTGTTTCATAATAAGAACATTTATGTCATATAAGGGATAACATCAGGGGGACTGATTTACAATGACTGAGTAAGTCAAATTCCATTTCTATTAAATGATGTTCTGGGATGTCAGTGAATATTTTTGGGATTAAATTCAAAGACTACCCATTTTTTATGGGAACTATTAATGAGTGAAGAATAGCTACTGAGCTGTAAATGCTCGAATCTTAAGAAAATTATTTCATTAGTACAGCTGACTGGATGGTACTGATTGATCCTTGAATTTAGGCTCACTGCATATGCTCAGACTGCAAATTCAATTTAGCATTACACTTCTGGACAAAAATCTAGGGCTGGATTTTACCAGCCTTCTGGGAAAGGCTAGGAGGTAGGGTGGGGGGCTCATAAAATCATGCAAGAAGGCGAGGGTTGTTATGCCCATCATCTTCCCATCACCATGCCATATTGCCAGCAGCAGGAAAGATGCCAGATGGCCCTCCCACCCTGAGACCAATTGAGCCACTTAAGTGGCCAATTTAAGGACCTCTTCCCACCACCGCTGGCATTTTGCCAGCAGTGGTGGGGGGGGGGGGGGTGTCCTCCGCCTCATGAGGAGACCTCCAAGTGGGCTCAGGAGAGGGGGCTGTCCTATTCAGGCACTCCCCTTGTGACAATGTCTGCCCCCCTGCAGCAACAGCACTGCCTGCCCTCACAAACCACCCCCCTCACCGGGGCCTGCCTGACTGGCCCCGTGCACCCAGACCCCATTTAACTAGTTGTGAGAGGGCCGTCCATCCATTGCGTCCTCTTCTTCCAGGTGCAGTCCCAGCAGTGGCCACCACTACCAATGGGGCTGCGGAGGCTACTAAGCTACCGTCCCTTTGATTGGCTGGCAGTTCCTGAGGCTGGGCAGCCGTCCTTAACAGCCAATTAATTGTCTGCCGCCTGCAAGATGCAGTCCTGGGTCCCACAGGCCATCGACACGAGAATGCCGCCATCCTGCTTTCGGGTCCTTTGGCAGGACCCCTACCATGTTGACTAAATCCAGCCCATAAAGTCCAATTACAGGCTTTTGAAAGCATCTGAAGCCTTCAAGTAAAACCTTTAATAAAGGATTTAAAGACAATGCAATGGATAAATGTAATTATATTATCACAAAATATGTTGTCATGCTCACAGAGGGAACAGCAATGAAATATGAAATAAACTAGAGGAATTATGAAATAAAAGTAAATTGTTGAACTAAGCTACAAGAAAATGGACACTTTGTTATCTGGCAACATAGAGGGAGAGGTCAGGTGATCCCCTCCTGTACTGCTAATCAACATGTTTGTCTATTGAAGACGGGACCATTATTAACATCTGGAATTGCCTTGAGGAAGCACATTGATTGGTAAAACAGTACATTCCATGCTAACGACTCCTATCATCAAAAATTAGGCTAGCAAATGCTTTGCAGACAGACTGACTCCAAAGCCAAGGCCAAAATAATAGGTGTGAAATAAAACCTATTTATCAAAATGGAGCACATTCAGACACTGTAATGTAACATGGTCCCCACATCCTGGGACATTGTATGAACACCCCAGGAGAGACCATCTTAAGTCGCCTGACTAAAACCAAAACCTGACATGTTTTTACCTTCAAAGAAGTAATTGTTGTGGGAGAGGGCAACAGAAGGCCACTCAATCCAGTGAAGCTGTGAGATCGATCCAGCTAAGCATAAGCCCTTCCAGCACCATCTTTAAACTATTGAGGCAGAAAGATTGCAAGCTGACCTTGAAAAATCCCCATTCCGGCAAAAAGGAAAAGGAGGTGGGGTAGCTTTGTTAATAAAGGAAGGTATCAGTGTGGTGGTGAGTAGTGATATAGGTGCAATAGATTGTGATGTGGAATCAGTTTGGGTGGAAATAAGGAATTGCAAGGGGAAGAAGTCATGGATGGGAGTCACCTATAGGCCCCCAAAAAGTTGTCTCACTGTAGGACAAAGTATAAATTGGGAAATAACGGAGGCGTGTAAGAAGGGCACTACAATTGTCATGGGTGATTTTAATCTGCATATTGACTGGACAAATCAGCTTGGCAGAGGTAACTTGGAAGACAAATTTGTAGAGTGCATCAGGGATTGTTACTTAGAGCAATATGTTGCAGAACCTACCAGGGAACAGACTATTTTAGATCTAGCAATGTGTAATGAGGTAGGATTAATAAGAGCTTTCGTAGTTAAGGATCTCTAGGGGGTAGTGATCACAACATGGTAGAATTTCAAATTCAGTTTGAGGGCGAGCAACTCAGGTCTCAAACCATTGTCCTCAACTTAAACAAGGGCAATTACAGAGGTCTGAAGAAAGTTGTCGAAAGCAGGCTGGGAAAATAGACAAAGGGGAACGGCAGTGGATGAGCAGTGGCAGACATTTAAGCAGATATTTCATAATGCTCAGCAAAAGTTATCCCGGTCAAAAAGAAGGACTCGATGAGAAGGATGAACCACCCATGGCGGTCAAGGAGAGTATCCAATCAAAAACTAAGTCATACAAAGCGGCGAAAGCTAGTGGTAGGCGAGAGGATTGGGATTTTTTTTAAGAAACCAGCAGCGGATAACTAAAAAGCTAATAAAGAGGGAGAAAATTGATTATGAAAGTAAATTGGCAAGAAATATAAAAACAAACAGCAAGAGCTTCTACAAGTAGATGAAAAGAAAGAGAGTAGCTAAAGTGAGCGTGGGACCCTTGGAGGATGCGACTGGAGAATTGATTATGGGGAACAGGGAAATGGCAGATAATTTAAACCAATATTTTGCATCGGTTTTCACGGTGGAGGACACTATAAACATCCCACAGATATCAGATAAGCAAAGAGCTAATGGGAGGAAAGATCTTGTAACAGTCTCTATCATGAGGGACAAAGTATTTGACAAACTAAAGGGACTAAAGGCAGACATGTCACCAGGACCTGATGGCCTACATCCAATGTGACACCCCTGTTCAAGAAGGGAGGGAGATAAAAAGCAGGAAACTGTAGGCCAGTCAGCCTAACATCGGTTGTTGGGAAAATGCTAGAGTCCATTATTAAGGAAGAAATAGCAGGACATTTAGAAAAGCTTAACGCAATCAAACAGAGTCAACATGGTTTTGTGAAAGGGAAATCATGTTTGACAAATTTGCTAGAGCTCTTTGAGGATATAACAAGCAGAGTTGATAAAGGGGAACCGGTTGATGTAGTGTATTTAAATTTCCAGGAGACATTCGATAAGGTGCCACATAAAAGATTATTGCACAAGATAGGAGCTCACGGTATTGGGGGTCATGTATTAGCATGGATTGAGGATTGGTTAACACACAGGAGACAGAGAGTCAGGATTAATGGGTCTTTTTCAGGTTGGAAAGACGTAACTAGTGGAGTGCCACAAGGATCAGTCCTAGGGCCTCAATTATTTACTATCTATATTAATGACTTGAAGGAGGGGGCAGAGTTTAATCTATCCAAATTCGCTGATGATACAAAAAGAGGTGGGAGGGCATGTTGTGATGAGTACATAAGGAATCTGCAAGGGAATATAGTTAGGTTGAGTGAGTGGGCAAAAACTTGGCAGATGGAGTTTAATGTAGGAAAGTGTGCGGTCATGCACTTTGGTAGGAAGAATCAAAAGGCAGACTATTATTTAAATGGAGAGAAACGCCAAAAAAATGCAGCACAGAGGAATCTGCGTGTTCTTGTGCATGAAACACAAAAAGTTAGCATGCAAATACAGCAAGTAATTAAGAAGGCAAATGGAATTTTGGCCTTTATTGCTAGGGGGTTGGAGTTTAAAAATAGGGAAGTCTTGTAACAACTGTACAGGGTGTTGGTGAGGCGCACCTGGAGTACTGTGTACAGTTTTGGTCCCTGTATTTAAGAAAGGATATACTGGCATTGGAGGCAGTTCAAAAGAGATTCACTAGGCTGATTCCTGGGATGAAGGGGTTGACTTATCAAGAACTGCGAAACAGGTTAGCCCTTTATTCATTAGAGTTTAGAAGAATGAGGGGTGATCTTATTGAAAGGTACAAGATTCTGAGGTGGCTTGATAGGGTAGATGTTGAGAAGATGTTTCCACTAGTGGGGGAATCTCGAACTAGGGGACATAGTTACAGAATAAGGGGACACTCATTTAAAACTGAGATGCGAAGGAATTTCTTCTCTCAGAGGGTAGTGAATGTCTGGAAGTCTCGACCCCAGAGAGTTGTGGAGGCTAGATCACTGAGAGTATTTAAAGAGGAGGTAGATAGATTTTTGAAATATCGGGGAGTTGAGGACTGTGAGGAGCTGGCACGAAAGAGGAGTTGAGGTCTGGGGCAGATCAGCCATGATCTTATTGAATGGTGGGGCAGGCTTGAGGGGCCGAATGGCCTGCTCCTGCTCCTATTTCTTATGTTCTTATCTGAGAAATTTAACCAGGATTTCCACCACCAACTTTGTACTGAGTTTTAACCAAAGGAGTCTGCGACACTTCATTAATTCCAAGACAAGGAAGATTCAGATTCATGCGCTGTTAAAAATTCCTCCCAGAAAACCCAGGAGATTTCAAAGTGAACTCTATTTACAACAATCGAACTCTTAATTGCATGCTGCCCTCTACTCTATCTTTTCTTGTGTGTGTGAATGCATGAGTGGGCGAGGATGTGAACATTTTCGGGTATTGTTTTAATAAATTGTTATCTTTCTTTTTAAACCTATGAGAAAATCTGTTGTTTGTTTATTTGACTGTTAATCACTCAGGGACTAAAACACAATTTTTAAAAGACTATCTGTGGTCAGTTGAGAGGTGAAAAGTGGAAGTCACCCACACCATTTCCCACTTTCTGTAACAATGTATTTGTAAATAATTTTTACATTTTGTTTAAATCCCTATTTTCAGCATCAGACATTTAAGTCACTGATAAAAGGGTGATCCAAAAATATTTTCAGATATATTTTGAACATTTTTTGGGAAGCCAGTGACCAGTTTGTGAAATTACAGGGTGATACAACTTCATTATAAAATAGCAAGGTGTAGCAGGTTAGTATGACAACTTTAATATTGAACATATTTATTACAGCACCACCTACAGAAGTAACAGGAATTGCAGTTACTTCGAATGACTCCGATTTTCATCCCTGATTTCGGCTAGGGACCAGGCGATAGCAAGCTGGAGTGCAGAACTTGCTGTCTTATTCGTTCCATCATTCCACGTGCTGCCATTTTTATCAGCGGCTTCAGATTGGAAGATTGGCTCCCACTGGAAACAATCAGCAATCTCATTATACAATGCAAATTGGGATCCTATGCATTAATAGGACCAAGATGTAATTTTCAAGTACCAGAGGTACTGAATATTGAGTTGTCTAACCAGCGGTTCCTAAAGAGACCACTGGAGGCCACTCCAACATGAGGGAGTGTCTCCAGGACTGTCTCCAGGACTGTCACTGACCTCATCTCCTCCGGAGATCTTCCCTCTACAGCTTCCCACAACACCGGACAGCCCGTTTCTACCACCTTCCCAAAATCCACAAACAGGACTGTCCTGCTAAACACATCATTTCAGCCTGTTCCTGCCCCATTGAACTTATTTCTTCCTATCTTTTCTCCCTGATCCAATCTCTTCCCACCTACATCCGTGACTCTTCTGACACCCTATGTCATTTCGACAATTGCCATTTTCCTGTCCCTCACCACCTCCTCTTCACTATGGACATCCAAACTCTCTGTACCTCCATCCCCCACCAGGACAGCTTTAAGGCTCTCCGCTTTTTCCTTGAACAGAGGCCCAACCCGTCCCAAACCACCACCATCCTTCTTTGCCTGGCTTGGGCTGATAAGTGGCAAGTAACATTTGTGCCACACAAGTGCCAGGCAATGACCATCTCCAAAAAGAGAGAATCTAACCATCTCCTCTTGACATTCAATGGCATTACCATTGCTGAATCCCCCACTGTCAACATCCTAGGGGCTACCATTGACCAGAAACTGAACTGGAGTAGTCATATAAATACCGTGGCTACAAGAGCAGGTCAGAGGCTAGGAATCCTGCGGCAAGTAACTCACCTCCTGACTCCCCAAAGCCTGTCCACCATCTACAAGGCACAAGTCAGGAGTGTGATGGAATACTCTCTACTTGCCTGGATGGGTGCAGCTCCAACAACACTCAAGAAGCTCGACACCATCCAGGACAAAGCAGACCGCTTGATTGGCACACCATCAACAAACATTCACTCCCTCCACCACCGACGCACAGTGGCAGCAGTGTGTACCATCTACAAGATGCAACGCACCAAAGCTCCTTCGACAGCACCTTCCAAACCCGCAACATCTACCACCTCGAAGGACAAGAGCAGCAGATGCATGGGAACATCACCACCTGTAAGTTCCCGTCCAAGTCACGCACCAGCCTGACTTGGAACTATATCGCCGTTCCTTCACTGTCGCTGGGTCAAAGTCCTGGATCTCCCTTCCTAACAGCACTGTGGGTGTACCTACCTCACATAGACTGCAGCGGTTCAAGAAGGCAGCGCACCACCACCTTCTCAAGGGCAATTAGGAATGGGCAATAAATGCTGGCATAGCCAGTGACACCCACACCCCATGAATGAATAAATTAAAAAAAAACTCCACTCACTTCCTTCAAATGGGTCCTAGTTACGCCTGTCTCTTTGTGGGGTATGTTGAACATTCCTTTTCCAGTCCTACTCAGGACCCCCCTCCTCCAACTCTTTTTCCGGTACATTGATGACTATCAGTGCCGTTTCCTGCTCTTGGCCTGAACTGGAAAACTTCATCAACATTGCTTCCAATTTCCACCCTCTTTCATCTTTACATGGCCCATCTCTGACACTTCCCTTCCCTTCCTCCACTTCTCTGTCTCCATCTCTGGGGATAGGTTTTCCACTAATATTCATTATAAGCTCACCAACTCCCACGACTACCCTGATTACACTTCCTCACACCCTGCTTCCTGTAAGGATTCCATTCCATTCTCCCAGTTTCTCCATCTCGGACACATCTGTTCTGACGTTGCAACCTTCCACAGCAGCGCTTCTGATATGTCTTCCCTTTTCCTCAACCGAGGATCCCTCCCATTGTGGTTGACAGGGCCCTCAACTGTGTCTGACCCATTTCCCGCACTTCTGCCCTTACCCTTTCCCTTCCCTTCCAGAATTGCGACAGGGTTCCCCTTGTCCTCACTTTCCACCCCACCAGTCCAAAGGATCATCCTCTGCCATTTCCGCCACCTCCAAAGCGATGCCACCACCAAATTCATATTCCCCTCCCCTCCCCTGTCAGCATTCCCTCTGCAACACCCTGGTCCACTCCTCCATTAATCCCACACCTCGTCCCCTTCCCACGGCACCTTCCCATACAATCACAGGAGCTATAATACCTGCCCTTTTCATAGAATCCACAGAATCACAGAATTGTTACAGCGCAGAAGGAGGCCATTTGGCCCATCGTGTCCGCACCCTGGCTCTCTGAAAGAGCAACTCCCTCAATTCCATTCCCCTGCCTTCTCCCCATAACCCTGCACATTCTTCCTTTTCATATAACAGTCTAATTCCCTTTTGAATGCTTCCATTGAACCTGCCTCCACCACGTTCTCAGGCAGTGCACTCCAGACCTTAAACACTCGCTGCGTGAAAAAGTTTTTCCTCATGTCACTTTTGCTTCTCTTACCAAATACTTTAAATCTGTGCCTTCTCGTTCTCGATCCTTTCACGAGTGGGAACACTTTCTCTCTATCTACTCTGTCCAGATCCCTCATGATTTTGAATACCTCTATCAAATCACCTCTCAGCCTTCCCTTCTCCAAGGAAAACAGTCCTAACTTCTCCAATCTATCTTCATAACTGAAATTGCTCATCCCTGGAACAATTCTCGTGAATCTTTTCTGTACTCTCTCCACTGCCCCCACGTCTTTCCTCAAGTGCATTGCCCAGAATTGGACGCAATACTCCAGCTGAGGGCAAACTAGTATCTTATATAAGTTCAACATAACTTCCTTGCTTTTGTACTCTATGCCCCTATTAATAAAGTCCAGGAAACTGTATGCTTTATTAACCGCTCTCTCAACCTGTCCTGTCACCTTCAATGACTTATGCACATATACACCTAGGTCCCTCTGCTCCTGCACCCCCTTTAGAATTGTACCCTTTATTCTATATTGTTTCTCCATGTTCTTCCTACCACTTCACATTTCTCTGCATTGAACATCATCTGCCACCTGTCTACCCATTCCACCAACTTGTCCATGTCCTTTTGAATTCAACACTATCCTCCTCACAGTTCACAATGCTTCCAAGTTTTCATCTGCAAACTTTGAAATTGTGCCCTGTACACCAAGATCTAGGTCATTAATATATATCAGGAAAAGCAAGGGTCCCAACACTGATTCCCGAGAACTTCACTACACACCTTCCTCCAGCCCGATAAACATCCATTAACCACTACTCTTTGTTTCATGTCACTCAGCCAATTTCATATCCATGTTGCTACCGTCCCTTTTATTCCATAAGCTACAAGTTTGTTCATAGGTCTGTTGTGTGGCACTGTATCAAATGCCTTTTGAAAGTCATAAAAACAAGAAATGCTGGAAATACTCAGCAGGTCTGGCAGCATCTGTGGAGAGAGAAGCAGAGTTAACATTTCAGGTCAGTGACCCTTTATCAGGTTCTGATGGAGGGTCACTGACCTGAAACTTTAACTCTGCTTCTCTCTCCACAGATGCTGCCAGACCTGCTGAGTATTTCCAGCATTTCTTGTTTTTATTCCAGATTTCCAGCATCTGCAGTATTTTACTTTTATTTTAGTGCCTTTTGAAAGTCCATGTACACCACATCAACAGCATGGCCCTCATCAACCCTCTCTGTTACCTCCTCAAAAAACTCCAGCAAGTTAGTTAAACATCATTTTCCCTTAAGAAATCCATGCTGGCTTCTCTTAATTAACTCACGTTTATCCATGTGACTATTGATTTTGTTCTGAATCATTTTTTCTAGACGTTTTCCCACCACCGAAGTTAAACTGACTGGCCTATAGACACTGGGCTTATCTTTACATCCTTTTTTGAACAAGGGTGTAACATTTGCAATTCTCCAGTCCTCTGGCACCACCCCCGTGTCTAAGGAAAACTGCAAAATTATGGCCAGTGCCTCTGTGATTTCCACCCTCACTTCCCTCAGTATCTTTGGATGCATCTCATCCAGCTCTGCTGCTTTATCCACTTTAAGTACAGACAGCCTATCTAATACTTCTTCTCTATCAATTTTAAACCCCTCTAGTGTCTGACTTACCTCCTCTTGCCTAGGTTGCATCTTCTCCTTGGTAAAGACAGATGCAAATTATTCATTTAATACCTCAGCTATGCCCTTTGTCTCCATGTGTAAATCCCCTTTCTGGTCCCTAATCAGCCCCACTCCTCCTTTTACCACCTTTTTACTATTTATATGCCTATAGAAAACTTTGGGATTTTCTTTAATGCTAGCTGCCAGTCTCTTTCCATGCTCTTTCTTTGCTTCTTGTTTTTACCTCCTCTCTCCTCACCAGCCAAGGCCCGAAACACTCGTTCCAGGTGAAGCAGCGATTTACTTGTACTTCTTTCAATTTAGTATACTATATTCACTGCTCACAATACGGTTTCCTCTACATTGGGGAGACCAAACATAGATTGTGTGGACACTTTGAGTATACTTTTGTTCAGTCCGCAAGTTTCAGTTGCTTGCCATTTCAATTCATCACCCTGCTCAATGCCTACATTTCTGTCCTTGCTCTGCTGCAGTGTTCCAGTGAACATCAATGCAAGCTCGTGGAACAGCACCTCATTTTCCACTTAGGCACTCGACAGCCTTCCAGACTCAACATTGAGTTCAATAATTTCAGAGCATGAACGGCCCTTTTTATTATTATTTTATTTTATTTTTTAACCATGTGCCTGCCTTAAACTTGGTGTTTCATGTTTGTGCTTTTGGACATTCTGTCATTAACAATCTCTCTGAACTAATGCTTTGTCTTTCACCACACCATTAGCATTTCCATTGCCTTTGTCCCATGATATCCTTATCATTTAATCTCTCCTGCCCTTTGTCCTATCACATACCTTCCCTTTTGTTCTCTTACCCCGCACTCCCGCTTCACTTGCTTAAAAACTATTATATTTCTAACCTTTGCCAGTTCTGATGAAAGGCCACAGAGTTGAAATGTTAACTCTGTTTTTCTCTCCACAGATGCTGCCAGACCTACTGAGTATTTCCAGCATTTTCTGTTTTTATTTGAGGGTAGATTACGTTTTTTTGCAATTTTTTTGTGGCCAGTTAGTGGTTCTCCTGGCCTGACAAAATTTAACCTGCCTAATCCCAACCTTCTATGGCCCTACCCCAACATTCCTCACCCTACAGTTTAACTGAACCAATTCAGCTGCATGGAGGAGATGCCTGATTTTCCTATCATTCCTCCCTGCAGCTCCCCCCGCCCCCCACCCCGCCCCCACAACCCAATCAGCCAGCTACTCCAAATGTGCAGACAACTCACTGCAAATATAGCAATGAGGCTGAACCACTAAAATGGTTCAGGCCTCTGACTGCTTTCATCAAGAAGATGGTGGGAACACTCCTTCTGCCTCCTTCCTAATGAAAGAGGTTCCATCCAAATCTGCCCATTGGAACAACCTGCCTGGCAAGGTTTTTGGATTCTTTCAATCTTAGTAGACATCCTCAGTAGGGGGCTGGAATGCTGACTTTCACACATTCAATATCCTTTGTTCAAAATCTATTTGGTTAATTGAATCAGGGAGCAGTTCCATTGTCTTCTCCAAGCAACTGTCTTTTAGAATGCAAATGTTTCCAGCCACTGTCCTTTTAGAATGCAGGTGCAGCCATTTTTTCGGTCCAGTAAGAGTTTAAAATTAATGTTCCATATGATGAAATTAATATGCCTCATTCTTGGCAGGTGTGGTTTTCCTCACACCTCCACATCCAGCGAGATGAAGTGACATTTTAGAAGAGCATTTCATTAAAAGAGAATAGAGAGAAGAATACATACAGGAAAACACACATGCATTCTCTCATTCATTGTCATTCATTCAGAAATCCTAAAAATTGTTACCGACTGTCTTTCCTTTGTCGCAGTGCTGCTTTATACTGCCCTTTTTGGTATCCCAATAAACATGTGATTTTTGGGGAAATCTTTCAGTTTGCACATTTTCATGACTGCCGAAGGTGTCTTTGTTCCCATTGAGGTCTGCAGGGGGAGAGTTAGGTTTAATTAGCCCTAGTGTAGAGTTCTGCTCATGAGAGTCAGTTGTGCATGGATCCATTTTGAACCGTTTAGATTAGATTAGAGATACAGCACTGAAACAGGCCCTTCGGCCCACCGAGTCTGTGCCGAACATCAACCACCCATTTATACTAATCCTACACTAATCCCATATTCCTACCAAACATCCCCACCTGTCCCTATATTTCCCTACCACCTACCTATACTAGTGACAATTTATAATGGCCAATTTACCTATCAACCTGCAAGTCTTTTGGCTTGTGGGAGGAAACCGGAGCACCCGGAGAAAACCCACGCAGACACAGGGAGAACCGTCTTTCAGTGCTTTGAAGAGTCATGCAAGAGCTTTTCACTTTAATGTATGGTTGGTTCCCTTTTCTTCTAACTGTTGGGAAGGATTTTTTGCTAATCTTCCCTTTGTTCTCTGGGACACTCCTGCTTGCAGGTATTTGCCCAGAGTCTATTGCATTCCCCTGCAGCACTTCAACTAGGTGAGTTCTTCGAGCCCTCTTGAGGACTTTCTTTGTCTCTGCGGGTTTCTGTAAATGCTGTTAGTAATTCTGGCGGGGTACTTCTGGTGTCTGCATTTTCCCAACATTTCAGGGTTGGCTGACCGGACAGTAGGGTTTTCATCAGGGATTCCTCCCAGACTTCCTATAACCTGCCCTCTTTGTCCTTTCTCCCCCTCTCCTCTCCAACCTTTTGCCAGACCTGTGCCTATCTGTCCCCTTTTGTTCTCGGCAGGGGTCCCTTACAATTCACAAGCCCTCTGCTGGAGGATTTCCAAAAGCCATTACAGGACTTAGGGGTGCAGATTTCACTGTAGGTTGGGGTTTCCCCTCAGCCTGGCACATGTGGCAACTCCTACAGGACTCCACCACATCTTTGTGGATTTTTGCCCAGTCAAACTGCTTTCTTATGCAGGCTTTGGTTTTTCGTATGCCGACATGTACTGTAATCTCATGGTCCATTCTTAATATTTCTCTCCGGTACTTCTGCGGCACCAATAACTGGTGAACTACTGTCCACTTCTTGTCCTCAGGTCTGCGTGGAGAACTCCACTTCCTCATCAGTACCTCATTCTCTAAATTGTAGTAGTCAGGGACTCCCTCTGCTTCAATTTCAGATTGGGCAGCCAGTGCTAACTCTTTCTATACTGGGTCGCCTTGCTGAGCCTCGGCTAGGGAAGATCCATTTAACTCATTCCCTGGGTCTTCGAACTTTCCAAAGAAAGTCTCAGACAGACAGACCTCATGGTCATCTGCCTGCAGTGCCAATTCAGTCTCCTCTGGGGGAGCTGATTTGGTCATGGCCCGATTCGCTACATAATCAGGGGAACTGCAGGGGACCGTCTCCAGCCACTATCCTGTCTCTCTGATCTCCTGCAGTATCTCTTTCAATACTGGGGAAACTACCACCTTCACCCCCACCAGATCATTACCTAGGAGCAGGTCAACCCCATCCACAGGCAAACCAGGGACTATCCCTACAGTCATTGGTCCTGAAACTAGGTCACACTCCAAGTGCACCCGATGTAAAGGTACAGGCATACACTGCCCTCCAATATCATTCACCACCATTCTGGTATTTACTAACTCTCTGGGGGAAAGGACAGGCCTTTTCCCAGCAAAAGGGATTTAGTGGCCCCTGTGTCCCTAAGGATTACTATGGGCTTGCTTGCCCCACTCGAGGGGTATGGGGTTACTCTCCCTTTAGACACAAAATCCTGATAACCTTCAGGTATCCTATTAAATTTTCCTGAACTCACAGCAGTCTGCTTCTTGGATCTCACTCTTACTGCAGCTAAAGCCATAGCTTGTTCTGCTGTGCTTCCCATCAGGGTCCCTTCTCCTTCACTGAACGGGTGTGCCCTGATTAACCCTACAGGTTTTCCCCATAGTTTCCAGCAGTCAGTTCTCAGATTACCTGCTTTGTTACAATGGAAGCACACAGGTCTCCGGGTCTCACTCCTACTTACAGCACTATCCTTTTTGGCTGGAGGAGGGCTCCCTGTGTCTCCTGCTTTTCGTTCTCTCCCAGGACCACTTGGGCTTCTATCACCTTCCCACCTTTGTCCTTTATGGATTTGTGGGAGTGACTAGGAAAGGTTTTCCCATGGGGAGCCGACTTGTATATTAAAGCAAACTCAGTAGCCAGAATTGCGGCTTGCCTCGCTCTCTGAACCTTTTGTTCCTCTACGTGTGTCTTTATGGAGAGTGGAAGAGAGTTTTTAAATTCCTCTAGCACAATTACCTCTCTGAGGTTTTCATAGCTGGGCTGCACTTTAAGAGCCCTCAACCACTGGTCAAAAGCCAGCTGCTTACTTCTCTCAAACTGCAAGTAAGTTTGATAAGCTTGCTTCTTGAGGGTTCAAAATTTCTGGCGATAGGCTTCCGGTACTAACTCATACGCCCCGTAGATAGCACTGTTTGTCAGTTCATAATTTGATGAACTCTCATCTGGCAACAGGGAATAAACCTCATGGGTTTTTCCAGTGAACTTGCTTTGTAGCAGGAGAGTCCAAGCCTCAGCTGGTCACTTTAACTGCCTTGCAAGCTTTTCAAAAGATACAAAAAATGCTTCCAAGTCTCCCTCATTGAATTTTGGGATCAGTTGAGTAAATTTTAACAATTCAGTACCCGGCCCTAAATTACAATCCTCCATATTGGCCATGCTTTCACCGGGGTTACTTTGTGACCCCCTAGTTAACACAAGTCACCTCAGTTCCCTTTCTTCACATTTCTTCTGAAAGGTTTTTTCTCTTTCTCTCTACTCTCTCTTTTTTACTCCTTTCTCTCGTTTTCTCTTTCTCTTTCCCTGACTTCTAATTCAAGTTTCCTCTGTTCCAAATGTATCTTTGCTAGCAATACCCTGTCGGAGTCTAATACTAACCCTGTTTCTGCTTCTTCAGATTGAAGGGAATGGCCACTAGTCTTAGGAGTTCGGACTTTCTAGCCTTGGCACGGACAGTGATCCCACACAGCTCAGCCATATTTCTAAACTCCTCCATAGACAGTTGTCATGCTAGGCTCCCACCTGCCAAGAATGAGGCACACTAATTTTGTCATGAACATTGATTTTAAACTGTTACTGGAGTGAAGAAAGGACTTTTTAAACAGATCAGCCATGGCTGGAAAAGACATTTGTGTATTAACAGACAGTGATTGGAAGGACAAAGGACCATTCCCTGACACATTAAACTCACAATGGACCTTGATCACCAGGTATTGTGTATAAGAGGAGCATTCCAGAGACTGCTAAGGTGATACAGTCCAAGACGTAGTTAAATCAATTAGTCACATGACTAATCTGCTTGGCAACCTGGGTTTTTCTGAATTGTACAAACAGTTTGAACTCAGAGTGTCTGTTTGCTCCTGGACTGAAAAGATCCCTCCTGTTTGCTCCCATCTCTTATCACAAGTCTCTGAATCCACTGAAGACACATGAACCCCAAGAGAGAAAAGTCTCCTACAGCGAACAAGTTTTAAGAAGAATACTGGGCCCCAACAAAAAGCAAGATCTACCTGCAATCAAAGACTCTACAGTGAGCTTGAAAAACCATAACAAAAACTCTACAGATCTTGCCTCAAACTTTTCCACTTTATTTTTCTTATACTTTTTTCTGTCTCTATTTGCATGTGTGTATCGCGTATGCATGATAGCATTGTGTAACCGTAGACATCAACCGAATTAGAGTTGAAGTGTAAGTTTAATAAATTTCAACTTTTCTTCTTTAAACCTACGAAAGCCTGTTTGTGCTGGCTTCTTTGCCTTTTAATTGCAAAACAGTGAACAAGGATTCATCAAGGGGGAGCTAAAAACACGGTGTATTTAAAATTAAACCCTGTTACAGTAAGACCAGGAGAAGGCTGAAAGGGAACCCAGACCTCTTTCTCACCTGGACGTAACACAGTGTTTTTAACTTATCCCAAGTTACTTTACCCTGGCTTGGGTAGTTATTGACTTCAGTCGCAGACATGTTAGTATTCTAGCACACACAACCACAAGGAAACCTGTATTGAAATCTTTTCTCTTTTTTTTTGATTGGGATCAATTTGATTTCCCACTTCCAATATCTCGTTTATCTGTGGGTCGAATCCGGGATGCTCACCCCCTAATTTCTGTTATGACCAAGTGAGAAAGGGGTCAAGGGGTTCCGTCTCAGCTTTTTCCTTGGTTTGGCCATGACAGAGTTTAATTCTTAAAACACTGTGCTTTTAGCTTACCCTCAGTGAATCCTTATTCACTGCTCTCCAATTGTAATGGCAAAGAAATCGACCAGACAGGTTTTCTTAGATTTAAACAAGAAAAGTGTAAGTTCATTAACCTTAAAAACCTAATTTAGTTAAAACTACTACAATACACGACGCGACCATGCTAGCGTGCATATGCGATGAACACACACGCAGATCGAGACAGAAAAGGAGAAAGAATCAAGGGGAAAGGTTTTAAGCAATAGCTGGAGTTCATTTATTGTCTTTTGAGCTTGATGTAAAGTCTTTGATTGTAGTTAAATCTTGCCTTCTCGTTGGGGCCCAGTGCATACTTTCAAACCTGTTTTGATGGTTTTCTGTCCTTCAGCTTTGTTTCTTCCATGGGTCCCTGACTTTGCATGAGAGGGAGAGAGAGATAAAGAGTGAAATGTTGTCTTCTTGAAATCCAGTTGTAGCCTCTTCTTTTCATGAGAGAGGGAGACAGGGAGAGATGCTCTCTCTTCAAGTTCAGTTGCAGTCTGT
Source organism: Heterodontus francisci (assembly GCF_036365525.1). Classification (NCBI taxonomy): domain Eukaryota; kingdom Metazoa; phylum Chordata; class Chondrichthyes; order Heterodontiformes; family Heterodontidae; genus Heterodontus; species Heterodontus francisci. The sequence goes on along the minus strand of NC_090372.1, from coordinate 113,803,001 downwards.
ATTTTTCTGTGTGGCACAATTCAAACCAAACCTGGGCCAGCAGATCTAACCATCACCCCTTGACATTCAACGGCATTACCATCGCTGAATCCCCCACTATCAACATCCTAGGGGCTACCATTGACCAGAAACTGAACTGGAGTAGACATATAAATACCATGGCTACAAGAGCAGGTCAGAGGCTAGGAATCCTGAGGCGAGTAACTCACCTCCTGACTCCCCAAAGCCTGTCCACCATCCACAAGGCACAAGTCAGGAGTGTGATGGAATACTCTCCACTTGCCTGGATGGGTGCAGCTCCAACAACACTCAAGAAGCTCGACACCATCCAGGATGAAGCAGCCCGCTTGATTGGCACCCCATCTACAAACATTCACTCCCTCCACCACCGACGCACAGTGGCAGCAGTGTGTACCATCTACAAGATGTACTGCAGCAATGCACCAAGGCTCCATAGACAGCACCTTCTAAACCTGCGACCTCTACCAACTAGAAGGACAAGGGCAGCAAATGCATGGGAACACCTGCAAGTTCCCCTCCAAGTCACACACCATCCTGACTTGGAACTATATCGCCGTTCCTTCACTGTCGCTGGGTCAAAATCCTGGAACTCCCTTCCTAACAGCACTGTGGGTATACCTACCCAACATGGACTGCAGCAGTTCAAGAAGGCAGCTCACCACCACCTTCTCAAGGGCAATTAGGGATGGGCAATAAATGCTGGCCTGGCCAGCAACGCCCACATCCCATGAATGAATTTTTTAAAAAGGCCAGTCATGTGACTAGATCCTTTTTTTGGAACAACCTGCCCGGCAAGGTTTGGTGGATTCTTTCAATCTTAGTAGAGATCTCAGTACAGGTCTGGAATGCTGACTTTCACACATTCAATATCTTTTGTTCAAAATCTATTTGGTTAATTGAATCAGGGAGCAGATCCATTGTCTTTTCCAGGCAGCTGTTTTTTCGAATGAAAATGTTTCCAGCCACTGTCCTTTTAAAAGGCAGGTGCAGCCATGTTTTCAGTCCAGTAACAGTTTAAAATTAATGTTCCAAATGATGAAATTAATATGCCTCATTCTTGGCAGGTGTGGTTTTCCTCACAATATTCATGAACAATTTAGATGATAAGATAGGAAGTCACATATCCAAATTTGCTTATGGCACCAAGATGGGCAGTTGTGATAGATTAAGTAAATGGGAAAATGGATTTCAATGTAAGCAAATGTGAGGTCATCTACTTTGGACCTAAAAAGGATAGAAGAGGGTACTCTCTAAATGGTGAAAAGCGAGAAACAGTGGAAGTACAAAGACACTTGGAGGTCCAGATACTTAAATCATTAAAATGTCATGAATATGCAGCTACAGAAAATAATAAAAAAGGCTAATGGAATGCGGGCCTTTATATCTAGAAGAATAGAATACAAGGGGGTAGAAGTCAAACTTCAGCTGCACAAAGCTCTAATTAGATCATACCCGGAGTACTTTGAGCAGTGCTGGGCACCACACTTTAGTAAGAATATATTGACCTTGGAGGGAGTGCAACATAGATTTATTAGAATGATACCTGGACTCCAAGGGTTAAGGCAAGAGGGGAGATTAAGCAAATTAGGGTTGTATTCCCCAGAATTTAGATGGTTAATGGGTGATTTGATCAAAGTTTTCAAGATATTCAGGGGAACAGATAGGGTAGATAGGGAGAAATTCTGTCCATTGATTGGGGAGTCCAGGACTGGGGGGCAAAATTAAAAATTTAGAGCCAGATCTTTCAGGAGTGAAATTGGGAAACACTTCTTCATGCTAAGTGTGGTGGAAGGTTGGAACTCTCCTCCACAAATGGCAATTTATTTATTTATTTTATTTATTTAGAGATACAGCACTGAAACAGGCCCTTCAGCCCACTGAGTTTGTGCCGACCAACTGCTAGATTTATTGCTAATTTTAAAATTGAGATTGATAGAATTTTGGGGCAAAGGCGGGTATATGGAGATCGGTCACAGATCAGCCATGATCTCATTGAATGATGGAACAAGCTCAAGGGGATAAATGGTCTACTCCTGTAACTATGTCCCTATATTTGCCAACTAATAAGTCTTCACAGTATACACATTTTCAGGTTTTCGTATTTGAGTGTGTATTACCTAACAATGGTTTGTATTAATTATTGATGCATTGCCAACAAATTGTCTCATCGGGGTACAATGACATGGTCCAAGACATTAATGGAACATCTCACTGATTAGCAATATATTGATGTTTAATGTGAGAATTGTATCAAATATTAATCTGGTCATAACTATGGCATTTATGGAGCATTAAGCCTTCTTTTGGGCCTCCTTATCTCGAGAGACAATGGATACGCGCCTGGAGGTGGTCAGTGGTTTGTGAAGCAGCGCCTGGAGTGGCTATAAAGGCCAATTCTGGAGTGACAGGCTCTTCCACAGGTGCTGCAGAGAAATTTGTTTGTTGGGGCTGTTGCACAGTTGGCTCTCCCCTTGCGCCTCTGTCTTTTTTCCTGCCAACTACTAAGTCTCTTCGACTCGCCACAATTTAGCCCTGTCTTTATGGCTGCCCGCCAGCTCTGGCGAATGCTGGCAACTGACTCCCACGACTTGTGATCAATGTCACACGATTTCATGTCGCGTTTGCAGACGTCTTTATAACGGAGACATGGACGGCCGGTGGGTCTGATACCAGTGGCGAGCTCGCTGTACAATGTGTCTTTGGGGATCCTGCCATCTTCCATGCGGCTCACATGGCCAAGCCATCTCAAGCGCCGCTGACTCAGTAGTGTGTATAAGCTGGGGATGTTGGCCGCTTCAAGGACTTCTGTGTTGGAGATATAGTCCTGCCACCTGATGCCAAGTATTCTCCGAAGGCAGCGAAGATGGAATGAATTGAGACGTCGCTCTTGGCTGGCATACGTTGTCCAGGCCTCGCTGCCGTAGAGCAAGGTACTGAGGACACAGGCCTGATACACTCAGACTTTTGTGTTCCGTGTCAGTGCGCCATTTTCCCACACTCTCTTGGCCAGTCTGAACATAGCAGTGGAAGCCTTATCCATGCGCTTGTTGATTTCTGCATCTAGAGACAGGTTACTGGTGATAGTTGAGCCTAGGTAGGTGAACTCTTGAACCACTTCCAGAGCGTGGTCGCCAATATTGATGGATGGAGCATTTCTGACATCCTGCCCCATGATGTTCGTTTTCTTGAGGCTGATGGTTAGGCCAAATTCATTAAGCCTAAAGTACTTGTTATGATAGAGGTGGGAGGAGTGCATTGTTTTTCTCCAGTCCCACTTCTCCACGGGTCACAACATATATTTAAATGTTTTACCCGGTTACCAATATGGCCAATTATATACTTTATTTTAGTTTCAGAATAAAATCCACCAACCAGGTTTCTTTGATATACAACAAAAGTATTAAGTTATTAAAAACAAAACTTCGTCAATAAAGATGCAAAGCTTTAACGCAGCTTGAAATATGACAGTAAATATATTTAGCTTCTAAATACCCAACACGCACATCGGTTAAAGGAAAAATAAAGATGATTTGGCCAAAGTACTTGTTAATTCTTGAAGAAAAAGGATAAGATATGTTATATTCCAGTTGGCATGCAGTCTGGTATCCGAGTACACGTAGATGGGTCACTGGGATCTTTTCAGAAGCAGGTCGTTCAGGAGATGTTGAAAGGAAGTCTTCCAGAAGCTTCTCAGGAGAAATGCGGCATTGGGGTTTTAGCTATCACACACTGGATTCACAGGGTTTCTCAGAGAGGTGGAGAAAAGATGAGTTGGGTGTTTCTGTCTTAGCAGGCTTACCCCCAACTGACTCAAAACAGTATTCAAAAATGAAACTCACTCTTGAACACCATAAATCTTGACATGTCACTTCTCTGTAAACAATTCCCATCTGCTGTTTACTTAGCTAAAGACATGTGACATCCAGTAAATGTTGTTTTTAAACAGAAAGCTCAAGTCCTTCCAATGACCTTGTCAAAACAAATTCCAGCATCTACGGAATCACTTCAGTCCCAGATGAGTCCATCTCCACAATCTTTGACCACAAGTCCTCAAAAAAAATCAAAAAATAGAAGCACTTCCATAACATACTTTCGTTTCCGAAGGTGCTTTTCAAAATCGAAAGTGCAATCTGGGAGGCTGAGAAGGAAATCTAACTTAAGGTGAGAAGAAATGTGATTAGAATAGGTAAATTAGGATATATTAGCTAAATGAAAAAAGTAAGCTAAATTAATTTTTAAAATGGGAAAAAGATTTGTAAAAGAGGGAACAAAGTACAGAGCTTTTTTATTTCTACAATAAATTACACTTATAAAAACCTTTAACCAGTGAAATATTCCAAGCCATTTTGGGGAAAGAGGAAAAATCAGACACTGAACAAGAATTGGGACAATATTATCAGCTGTTGGATGATTTAAGGTGTATTCAAAGATGCTTGATTATGAACAGGCTTTTGGAGATGTGGACAGATGTTACAAGGCAGGTCACTTTATGAAGAGAATTCCAGAATGAACATTAATGATAGCTCATGGTAGAGTTGTAACATGGTAGAACGTGAAACTAGAAGGGCCAGCTCAGTGAGAGTAAAAAAGCCAAAACAATGATACAGGTTTTGGTCAGAGCCTGGATGTCATGAATGAGATCATGGATGGGGATAGCCTTGTTTGCAAGGAAGTGGACATTTTTCAGGGTAGAAAAGGTCTTCAAGGAAAATACAGAGTGAACTGGTACTCACAGAGGGCAAGTTAAAGGATACAAGAGCTGAAAGAGAGACAAAGGCGTAGCTGAGGAAACTTACCCATGTAAAAGCAAGGTCTGCAGATGTATCCTGGAGACAGCTCACCACCACTTTCTCAAAAGGAATTAGGGATGGGCAATAAATGCTGGCATTGTCAGTGATGTCCACATCCCATGAATGCATAAAAAAGACATAGGAACAGGCATAAACCATTTGGCCTATTCAGCCTGTTCAACATTTTTGTTATTAGCTATGTTCCTCAGTGCCTTTATTTCCCAAATATCTATTTCCCTTTTAAACACCATAATTGACTTTGTGGCTATGGCTTTTGTCACAAAAACGTGCTAGGTCGAGTAATTATTTTTCAATCCACCAGCTGGAAACCTGAATATTAATCTGATGGAGATGAACCACACAAACCTTGCAAGCTTCAAACTCTGTCTGCTGACCGTGAGCACTGAGGTATATTGCCTGCTGCAGACTGTAGGGTTCAGTGGTTTAATTGATCTGTGTTTCATTGTGTTCATCTGCTCACTGATTGATGCTCACTGTGCTTAATGACTTAAGCCTGCCGGGGGAGCTATTTGACACAGTTTAGAGAACTTTCCGCAAAGAACAGACAGAGATCTTCCTCTTAAAGGAAGGAAGCCACTTTGCTGCCTCCCAGAGAACAACTGAATAAGCATCCACCTATTCAAACTGGAAGCCAAGGAACTACCGAATCAGCATCCCCGTCTTCAAACTGAAAACATTAAGACCAATGAATTAAGCCTGAAGCCAGCCGAGTCACCAACCACCACAAACTGAATAATTCCTTTTATTTCTCTGTACTCTAATTCAACCAAACTATCCTTCCCCACTCTGTAACCTATTTGCGTGTGTGTGTGTGTGTGTGTGTGTTTGCGTGCATGTGTGTGTGCATGTGTGTGTGTTTGCATGCGTGTGTGTGTGTGAAAGTAGGAAAAAATTTTCTTATTTTTCTTAGATCGTTTTAATTACAATAAAGTTAACTGCTTTCTTTGTTAAACTAGAGAAAACCTGATTGGCTCGTTTTATGATCACAGCGCATAAACAAGTAAACACTCACTGAATTGGCAAGAATATCCACATAAAAAAATTAATAAATCTATTGTGGTCAAACAATGAGAGGGAAAAGAGGGGAGCCCTTCGACCCCTCTTCACCTGATCGTAACACTTTCTTTAATAGTGCATTCCACATCCAGGCGTTAATTTGTGTGAAGAACATTTTCTTGTAAAGAACATTTGAGACAATTGGCATTACTGCTCTGACAAAGATAACAGCAGGTACCATGGTGGAAGATGCCATGGCTGGTGCAGAGGGAAGCATGAGCCCATCCTGGAGGGACTCAGGCTTGGGATAGGAGCAGGAAAGAATATCAGCAGGGAAACAGTAATCAATGGGGTGAAGGTCCAAAGGGGGGCATTATACTGTAAGATGGCAGGAGAACATACATATAAACATATGAATTAGGAGCAGAAGTAGGCCATCGGGCCCCTCTAGTCTGCTCCGCCATTCAGTAAGATCATGGCTGATCTGTTTGTGTCTCGAATTCCACACTCCCATCTACCCCCAATAACCTTTGATTCCCTTGCCTCACAAGCATCTATCTACACCCGTCTTAAAAATATTCAATGACCCCACCTCCACCACCTTCTGAGCTAGAGAGTTCCAAAGTCGCACAACTTCTGTGAGAAATAATTTCTCCTCATCTCTGTCCTAAAAGGGTGACCCCTAATTTTAAATCAGTGCCCCCTACTTCTGGACTCCCCCACAAGAGGAAACATCCCCTCCACATCCACCTTGTCAAGACCGTTCAGTATCTTATATACTTTAATCAAGTCTCCCCTCACTCTTCTAAATTCCAGTGAATACAAGCCCCATCTGTCCAACTTTTCCTCATCAGACAACTCGCTCATTCCAGGTTTCAATCTAGTAAACCTCCTCTGAACCGCCTCCAATGCATTCACATCCTTCCTTAAATAAGGGGACCAAAACTGCACACAGTATTCAAGATGTGGTCTCACCAATGCCCTGTATTACTGAAGCATAACATCCTTACTTTTATTTTCAATTCCTCTTGTAATAGATACCACTCCATTAGCCTTTTTTATTACTTGCTGTACCTGCATACTAACTTTTTGTGACTCATGCTCTAGAACACCTAGATCCCTCTGCATCTCGGAGTTCTGCAGTTGTTCTCCATTTAAGTAATACTCTGCTTTTTTATTCTTCCTGCCAAAGTGAACAACTTCATATTTTCCCACATTATACTCCATCTTCCAGATTTTTGCCCACTCATTCAACCTATCTATACAGGTCTGAAAGCTTCTTATGTCCTCTTCACAACATACTTTCCTACCTATCTTTGTGTCATCTGCAAATTTAGCTATCATGCCATCACTCTCCTCATCTAAGTTGTTGATATAAATTGTAAAAAGTTGAGGCCCCAGCACAGTCCCCTGCGGGACTCCACTCATTACACCCTGCCAATCAGAAAAGGACCCATTTATGCATACTCTCTGTTTTCTGCCAGCCAGCCAATCTTCTATCCATGTTAATATGTTACCCCTACACTATGAACTCCTACTTTGCGCAATAACCTTTTATGTGGTATCTTGTCAAATGCCTTCAGGAAATCCAAGTACAGTATGTCAACAGGTCCCCCTTTATCCATGGCACATGTAACTCCTTCAAAGAACTGAATCAGTTAATTGGTGACAGAAAGGGAAGGAAATTCAGGTCTGAAGAAGCAGCCAAAATATGCACCCAGGTGAATGCAGGGTAGTTTTCATGTGTAACAACTGTGGAACAACATATGCATGACCAGAGGCATCCATGACATAGGACTGGAGAATGGCAATCAGTGTTCAGGATTTGGCTCAATAGTGTCAATGGTTGGCTGAGAGTCGTACACCCAGAAATATAAACAGAAGTTCTGGAAATGCTCAGCAGGTCAGGCAGCATCTGTAGAGAGAGAAACAAAGTTAATATTTCAGTTCGATGACCTTTCATCAGAAGATCCAGACTGGTTGATGATCAGCATTTGGAAGGGGCTGGCTAGGGAAGAGTGACCTGGTTAGCAGTTAACCTTTGGAATTTGCTGGTGGTAGGTACCCAGTCTGTTTTTCATGCTGCAAAATTCCAGGATTCACAGAAGAGCATTTTCAGTGAAGTTGGGGCAGACCAATATCTATTCATCCCCATAGGCTCTAAAATTAGTCATTCACAGGAGTTTGCACTGGCTGTCTAATCTTTTCCTCTTTCAGCGTTTTTTGCTTACACCTACATTCCACACTCTCTTTCTTGAACACCGTACATGCAGCAACCCTCTGAATCCTTTAGACTCTGTGTTTGCCTAATTTCTATTTGACAGAGGCTGGTTGAGAAGGAAAAGACAGCAGACAGATCCAAGTCTGAGTAGTGAGTGGCAGCGGGGATAGATAAAATACCTCATTGAAGTTTAGTTTGCTAGAAAACTGGCACTGTCGACTAACAGTGCATGAGCCATGGAACAGCCTGAGGTACATATATGGGGCTGTATTTTATCTGGCCAACAGGAATGAGAGTGGAGGCATGGGGGGCAGGGGGGCGAAAAATTGGGGTGGACGCACTTGCCTGGAAACCTGATATTGTAAAGTCAGTTCCAGATTTTGGCAGCAGTGGGAAAGTTCCAAAGCGGCGTAACTGCAATTTGAATTGATGAACAGCTAGTTAGAATGCGTTTGCATTGAATTGAAGCCGATTTTCTGGGGGGGGTTTCAGATTTAGTCAATGGTGCATGGGGATCATGTGTCTTCAGATCCCCAGCTGTTTAAAGGTGGCAGCACCAAGTCAAGGCCTCAATGCCGCCGCGGGAAGGCAGCCATGTGGAGAAGTGGATAGGGGAATCGAGAGAGCAGAGGCCCCTGTTGGCCTGAGGAGCTGGGCTTTCTGCAAGGGTGGACACACTCTCAGGTGCAAGGGAAGGGTGGGGACAGTCACAGGTGCAAGGGTAGAGTGGACGTAGTCTTGGGTGCTGGGCACTCTGCAAGGATGGTCACCATGAGGCATTAGTGCATCTTCAGAAGGGAGTAGCTTTGGGAAGGTCCCAAGGCAAGTTTGTTTCTGCAAGGACAGTGCTCAGGAGGGGCAGAAATCAGCTGGCATGGGTCTTATACACCCAGTCTTTGTGGACCCCCGTGCCCGCAGCAATGTCTCAGAGGGAGGAAGGGCCAGGATCCGGCTGGGTCTGCCTGTGAAGCTCCAATAGGAGAGCGGCAGCAGCCAGGCATGGTAAGAAGGGCCTATCCACACTACAGAGTGTACTGGATTAGCTTCAGCTACCTCCAAATGTCTGTGGCAGTGTCAGCAAAGACTGCGGCTCTCCAGGGAGGCCATTACCGATTTTTGCGCCATGTGGCAGGACGAGCTGCAACCCTTGGGCTTCGGTGGACACCCATTGCCCTTGGTCCTGAAGATGACCATGGCACTCAATTTCTATGTGTCTGGTTCTTTTCAGGGATCCACTGGGGACATGTGTGGGTCTCCCAGGCACTGGCCTAACGCTGCATCAAGGAGGTGACCAACACCTTGTTCAAGAGGGCTGGCGACTATGTGCAGTACCGAACCAACCCTGACAGTCAGGCAGAGAGGGCCATTGGCTTCAGGACCATCATTGGATTGCCCCAAGTGCAAGGTGCCAGCGACGGCACGCATGTGGCCATCAAGGCTCCCACGGAGCAGCCAGCTACCTTCATCAACAGGAAGGGCTTCTATTCCATCAACATTCAACTGGTCGGCAACCAACAGAAGCACATTCTGCAGGTTTGGGCCCACTTCGCGGGAAGCAGCCATGATACCTACCTACTTCAACAGTCCCAGGTGCCACAGCATTTTGGGCCCCCCGCTCGCCTTTAGGGATGGATTCTTGAGGACAAGGGCTACCCATTGAAGACATGGCTACTCATGCCTGTGAGGAACTCTCGCACTGCAGCAGAGGAGAGATACAAAACCTGCCACGGGTCTGCCCGAGCGACCATTGAGCAGGCCATTGGGCTGCTGAAGATGAGATTCTAGTGCTTCGATCGATCTGGTGGAGCCTTGCAGTATGCTCCAGCAAGGATCTCGTGTATTGTGGTGGTCTGCTGTTATCTGCATAAACTAGCACAGCAGAGGGGGGAGGTCTTACATGAAGAGGACATGATTGATCGCCAGTCTTCATTCAATGAGGAAGATGTGGAGCAGGCAGCACTGGATCTTGCTTCCTTTGCACCGGAAGCCAGGGTCATTGAGAGACGCACAAGAGAGGCACAACACAATCTCATACGTACTTTCGCTTCCTGCCACCATGATGGCCTCTCAAAGTGAACATAATAAAGACTCACCTCACTGTATTCTGCCTGTCACATCCTTCCTATCGCACTCCAGACCCTAGCACCCAGCTTTACCACGCATTCTAAAACATCTGAGATGTTGTCCAAATGTGATCTGTGCCTACACTGACAGCCCATTGAGGGAGCAAGGGTGAAGGTTGCATCTGACAAGTCAGCAATGAAAGCATGAATTATTTACATCAATGAATCTGACCTCTGTTTATTAGCGCTATTGTAGCAACCAATGCAAAGGCCACAATTAATATACCCATGAAACCCCAAGTGCATCTAAGTGCTCTTCTTTACATGCTTTTGTGTGCTTGTACACAGTGCGACTCTGCGTTGGCAGTTGAGGTGGAGGCAGGCTGCTGATCGGGCTGTCCCGTGGCCTGGGATGACTGTGGCAGGCGTCCTCTGGCTGCCTAATGCCTGGAGGGCCCCGGCTGGTGGGATCCTGTGCAGGTGCAGGAGCCTCCTCAGTCATTGTGGCTACTGGAGCTGGGGTCACTGGCGGAGGGCCTGAGGAGCCACTGACCACGCTTGGAGCATTGGAGCATCCTGAGGGAAGCCCCCAGATGTGGAGGGCAGACTCTCCTCCTCCCTTTCAAGGCTTATTTGAACCTCCCTGCTGACCATAGAAGGATGAGGACCTGGAAAAGACTCCAGGTGCCTAATCCTTCTCTCACCTTGCCACTGCTACATGAACTCATGGCCAAGGCAATGGTGTGCAGGTCTGCATGCATCACTGGGATTTGGCTCGCCATGAGGGTCACCAACCTCTTGATGGAGGAAGCCATGTACTCACACGCCTGAGGTATGGCAGCACTCATGGCATGGATGGACTCCTGCATAGTCCACTCATGGCCACACATTGCCTCTGGCAGCTCCGCCAGAAGTTCCCTTACCTCTCTCTGCAACTCCAGCATATTCTGTGCTGCCGACACCAGAGGCTCGTCATCAGCCTGTGGCTCAGCATGGGCCAGGCCACCCACTGTCTCCCGACTGTCAGAGACCACAGCTGTCACAGCCTCTGCCAGCTGCTTGGGTGCGTATGTGGTGCTATCACCAGCTTGTGCTCCTGAATCTAAGCCCAAGCACATTCCCACCGACATGAGAGTATGTGCGCTAGTGAAAGGTGCACGTGAATGATGTGACGGTGCATCGTCTGACTGTTCCTCCACCTCCTCAGAGGTCAACTACAGGCCCCCTATCCCAGTAGCTGAGCGGGCCTCTGAAATGCCGTGACCTGCATAAGAGAACACAAAGATTTGTGGGTTACGTTGTTCAGATTTCCTCATGCCAACCATGCATGATCTGGATCTCCAGAAGTGTGGTGGAGGACACATGAACACAATGTCTCCTCATTCTATTGAGTGGATACTCCAGTCTTCCAGTCTCACCGTGAGCAATTGCTCAGCCTCCCTGGGCCACTGCTAGCTCCAGAGCCTCCTCCTCTGCCAGCATCAGAGGACACATATCAGGGATCCCTCTGCTAGTCCTCGATGTCTCCTGGTGTTATGGGCCCATTTCTCCTGCAAGCGGAAAGAGGGACACAGTTAGACTTTGCACGAAGAACAACAGGACGCTTATGCTAGTGCCAGCCTCTCGTCCCTTGATGGGGGCTCCTTCCCACATAGCTCTCAGGGGACGTAATGGGGTGAGCTCTGAAAGAAGGCGGCCTGTCGCCAAGATGCAGCCATGCATCTGACAGGATGTGGTGATGCCTCACTCTTTTGTGGTCACTCCCTCCCCATTTTAGTGCTCCCTCCCATGTAGTCACATGCAAGCCCCAAAGAGGAATTGGGTATGGGGATCACACCTTGGTGGAGCGAAGGAGGTCATTGACCCTCTTGCGGCACTGGACCCAATTCCAGGGGGTGACCTCATGGCTGCTGACCTCCTCTATGGTCTCTTCTTGCCATCCCATGCAGCCTGGAGGAGAATCTCCAGGGAGGCATCGCTAAACCGTGGGGCAGTGTCTTGCCTCGGACATGGTCCCAGTTGGCTCCCACTCCACCCTTTTCAGTCAGCAGTCCTGGTGCAGGGGAACAGGAGTTGCAGCAGCAGTAGAAGGGATGGGGGATCCAACAACAGCAGCAGCAGCAAAGTGGGGGGGGGGGGGGGGGGTGGGGTACAGGAAGGTCCAGCAGCAGTAGTAGAAGGGGGTCCTGGAGTCACAGCGGCAGCAGAGGGGTGGCCAGAGGGGAGGTCCAGCCACAACAGCAGTAGTAGTAGAGGTGGGAGGGTCCAGGAGTTACAGCAGCAGTGGAGGGGTCCAACACCACTCCAGATTCACTGCAGCAGTGCAAGGCAGCAGTACAAGCAGGGCTGGCAGTGCTTTAAAGATGGCGCCAGCACTTGCGTTCTTGTCATCTGACGCCACCCTCAGCGCCTCAGAGCCCCTCCCCAACCTGCAATAGAATGTGCCCCGTGGCTCAGTGATCATGGTCAGCTGGCCGCACATGTGACATGCGGCAATGGCACCAGCTTCCAGTGTCACCGCCAGGACCTGCGACAGGTTTATCTGCATATTTTTCAGAACTTATTTTCTGTTGTAGAGCACCTGAGGTAGACAGCATGAGTGTATCTAATCAACTGCAAACTTTTGACCTCCAGAACCAGTGAAGAATGCAATGGGGCAGTATGGATTTTCTGATATGAATCCCTCTAATGCAATTTGCATGGAGAAGGAGGAGAAATGAAGGGAGCAAACTGTGGCAGTATTGGAGAAGGATTAGGCCAACCTACAGCTACTTCCTCTGTTCCATTCAATACGCCAAGGAAATCTTACTTGGATAAAAGAGTAATCTGTGCCCTTTCAGACTTCAGTCACAAAGGAAGCCCTGGAAGGACAGTACCAGATTCAAAACACAGATCTGAAACCCTGATCAAGTGCCCAAACAGGTCTGCCAGGGTCAGTCAAAGTGTGTACAACTTTCAACATTTATGCCATTGTTTCATTCTTGGCTACAACAGAGATCTTCTGTCACATCACAGGGTGCCATGTTGGCTCACCTTCACCAGGTATCCAGTTATCTCATCCTTTGTAATAGATTCTAACAATTTCCCTACTACTGACGTCAAACTAACAGGTCTGTAGTCCTCCGTTTTCTCTCTCGCTCCCTTCTTAGATAGGGATGACATAATATTTACCACAGCCCCTCTGTCCAATTAAAATTGGCATTCTACCCAGACAGAAACCATAATCTTACAATGCCTCTTTCCTGTTATGGGATATACAAAAAAAATGCTTCCTCTTCATCTATCTCACCTTGTGGTACAATCTCTTCCTCAGATTCCTCAACAGAATTGAGATATTGGACACTGAATCTTTGTCTTTTTTCCATTTGATTCTTCACAGCACGGTTATATGACTTGGGGCCTTCCTTTCTTCTCTCTGCCTCCAATCTAGCAGCACCTGCTGACTTGCAGTAACACTTAGCTAATTAGCTTGATTCCATTCAATTATAATGTATTAGATTAAAGTCGGTCTGTATGATGATTATTTTTAACTCCAACACAGTTGTGCAATTTTGTTCACTCAGGAGCTGTTGGACCCTGCGGCCTGTAATTCGCTAACATGCCTGGCATCAGTCTCCATCCCAAGTGCTATTTTGAAAGCATTAGTAAGTCTCTCTACTACCAATAGTTTCCACTGTATCGATGCTTCCTTCAAACTGCAGATAAAACTGTCTCTCATTGCATCATCAAGAAACCCACCAATGTCACGTGCTTTGGAGTTTTCTCAATTCCATGTAAAATGAGAAACCTTTTCATCATCTCATTGCCTCATGAGCATGAATGTGCAATAATGAGTGGCTCTGAGCGCAGGTGTTCTTTGACCACTTGGAATAACTCCTCAAATGTATTGTCTTTAGGCTGGACGGCAGCAATCCAATTCTTAATCAATGTATATGTTATAGGTCTGCAGACCGTAAGCAAAACTGCTCTCCTTTGAGAGTTAGTTGCAAGTTCATTTGCCTTAAAATGAAAATTATGTCCTTCAACACACTCACTCCAGCTCAACCAATTCGACACTCTCTGATTTTTCCAGGTAATACCAACATGATAAAAAAATTAGTGACAAGATAGAACACGACCAAATTAACAAATACATCCAATATTAAATCTTTTTAACATTGTGCAGTCCTTTAATCTCGTTGCCACTATTATGCCCAACGGAGCATTCGAATTAAATAGCCGCTTTTATTTTCAGACCCTTGAGAATATTCCTTTAAAGAATAACAAAGTAATACAAGAGAAGACATCGGAGTGTAATTGCTACAATCAACTAACCAGCTCTTCAATTACTGTGTTGCAAGAGAAGATACTTTCCTTTGTAATTTACTAACTGTTTTAACTGAAAATGCATAAGGTCCAAGCTCCAGATTGCCTACAATATTACACACAAGATTTAGGGGTAGAAATTGGTATGCATTGCACAGTTTTTCAGGTATAAGATCAGTGCAAAGCATACCAAATTACCAGTGGGACAAATTTCTTCGTGATGAGTTGCAGTTGCCAGGGAGAGGGATGGAGTTGGTAAATAGGGAATGGAGTTTGTAGCAGGGACTGAAGACAATGGCTTCGGGCTTCCCAATACATAGTTGGAGGAAATTTCAGTTCATCCAGTACTGGATGTCAGACAGCAGTCTGAAAATTTAGAGACAGTGGACGGCGAGAGAAAGTTGGTGGTGAGGTAGAGCTGGGTGTCGTCGGCATACATGTGGAACCTGGTGCTGTGCACCAAAGACAAGTATTCTCTGACATGCCCAGAAAAGACTGTCTGGATTAGTAAATGTAGTTCCTTTATTGGTGGTTAGGTAATCACTGAAATATAGTTGCATCTGCCTTTCCTTTCTTGTCAAGAACTGCTCTTTTTCCTTCCCCCATCCCTCCCATTTTACTTACTGCGATAAAATAGTAGCTGACAGCAACATGGCTATAGAAAAAGGCTGTGATTGCTGACAACGCAATGACTAGGTGGCGCAGTACTTGCACATGCACAAATGCAGGCTCTTCAACTGGAACGTCAGTGTCTGCGACGTTCAGGCAGCTGCCAAGATTAAAGATGGCGCTGCTCAATTTATCACAGGAAATGCTTATGGCTAGATCATTCTAGCAAATGAACCTTACATTAAGTTGGATGGAAGCCCAGTAATATGCTACTATCTAGTTATAGCATACTAACTGTAATCCTCAGATCCATTTAATATTCCAGTAATCCTATTAAATACAAAAGGAATTTTATGATTGAATCTCCATTGGAAGATAGGGAATTGGCACCCCGATCGATGGAAAAGAAAATCAGGCAGAGTATAAAATGTGCTGCCAATTTGTTATTGTGATTTGTTTATATGACTGACGGGAACTGAATTCACCCAAACGCAGCTACTAGCTCCCACCCCACTGGCCGCTCTCCCCCCTCAGCAACTCGCTTTCTCCCCCTCCTCACCACCGGCCACTTCCCTCCCCACCCTCCACCTCAACCAATAGCTCCAGACCTCACTGCTCCCCTTCACTTCCCTGGCCGATTGTTCCCCGCTCGCGCCACCCCACTCTCCGGCCGCTCGCTTCCTGCTTCCCCACCCGCTAGCTCTAGGTCGTGCTGCTTCCCTCCTCTTGGTCACTCGCTCCCATGTCTGATCAGTCTCCACGCATCGCCCAAAGAAGCAAGGCGGGCTGCAAGGGGTGACGGGCGACGTAGGAGCGAGTGGCCGAGCGGATTGAGGCAGCATGACCTAGAGCTAGTGGCTGGAGTGGGGGGAAGCGGGGAGCGAGCGGCTGGAGAGCGGGGTGGCGCGAGCAGGGAACAATCGGCCGGGGAGTGGGGGGGGGAGCAGCGAGGTCTGAAGCAAACGGCTGAAGGGAGGAAATGTCGAGGCCTGGAGCGAGTTGCCAAGGGGGGAGAGCTCCAGCCTCAAAATCTCCCGTTCAGCAGCTTCCTTCAGCCGAGTGGAGGGCTGGATACCCGATGACGCTTTATCGCGCATGCGTGAAGATGGACCAGGCGCGGATATGCGATGTTGTTGGTGCTGCGCAATGGCGACATCCCGCGCTTGAGCCACTTAGTCCTGGCAAGATGTAGCGCATGTGCGCAGCTTGGCATCAGCGGGCCACTGTATTGTCAGGAGTCACTTTGTTTCTTTTTGCGAAACAATCCGATAGCTGATGACTTGCATCTACCCATTTAAGTTTGGAGATTTCCTTTCTCTCCAGCATTTGTTTCAATCCACCAAGGTAAAAAGGTAGTCTTTTCTCACTTACACTTTTTGTAGAGTGTACATTGTCCCACAAAGAACAATTATCCACATAACATTCAATGGGTATCCTATCTTCAACTTGTTCCTTGTTCAGAATTTCACCCAAAATATTTGACAAATAGAACCCCATATCCTCTGCCTCCACAAGACCCAGTTTTCCACAGCTAAAGTGCTTTTAATGACCTGTTTTATTTTCTTAGCCTCCCAAGCTAAAGGACAACATTTCCCATTTTCACTCATCAGAAATATTATGAAACCAGCTGCACTCGAATACCCATCAGCAAGATTAGCATGTGAAGCATCACTAAAAATTACTAGCTTCATGTTCTTTGGGTTGCCGAAGGATGGGAAGTTCAGTACACATTTCTCCAGATTTCATTTTTTCAATTTTTTTTACCCTTAAAACATTCTCAACTTTCAGATGTTTCATCATCGTGCTTAACTTCAGCACATCAAAACTAACATCAGCTCTAGTTTGAGAGCACAACCAGTTTAATTGACCTACCAGGCTTCACAATTGCTCAGTCCCTGCTTTAGATCGATTATCATCTTTCTGTGATGATCTAACACGATTCACCGGGATGGGAGTAACTCTCTCTAAATTGGATTGTTGATTTAAAGTTATTCCAGACTTAGTCTGCTTAATATCTAAACCACAAGCCTGACTCTCAATCTTAAATGCTGCCCTAATCTTATTATTAGCATATTTCTCAAAATCCACAGTACTACCCCATAAGAAATCATCAATGTGCATCATGAAGATACCTGAAAGTTTCCCTTTATGATACCAATAAAACATTGCAGGATCTGCTTTTAATTGAACACAAGCAATTTTCAACAAAACAGATCTCACTGTGAAATACTACACCCTGGAAACTTCATTAAGGCCATAGATGCATTTGTTCAGTTTCCATAATTTTCCTTCTGCATCTGCTGCCTCTTTAGGTGGTTTCGGAAACACTGCTCTCTGAAAAGTATCTCACGGCTTTTATGTCAATGGATCTACACTTCCATGAATATGTGGCCAAAAGAACTAAAAGGATTTTCAAGATTACTTTTCCACCTGTGGGAAAGTCCACTCTAACATCAGTATCTCCCAGTCGCTCTTCAAAACCCCTTGCAACTAACCTCGCTTTAGCCTAATAAGTTCTGTCAGGAAGGACTTTTTCAGTACAAATCCTTCTATGTGACAAGGCTGGCTGTCCCCTGTCTGGTACCTCAGAATAAACTCCAAACTCTCTCCAACTCTCTAACTTATTGGGTTGAATTTTACACACGGGCCGCACACTTTGAGGATCATCGCGTTAGCCCCCATTGTATTCAGCGTGGTGGCTCATTAACATCACTGCAAAGGGTACCCCCCCCCACCCCCGCCAGATTACGTGGCGGGGGTTGGGACATCTGGTGCTAAAATCATCATTGGCTCAGCTGCAGAGCAGGCGCGGGGGCACCTATTTAAAGCGCTCCTGCACCTGCTTCCTGACAGCTGCCAAATACTTACCTCAGCACAGAATACTGTGGACACTGGCAATCTGGCAGAAAAGCAGAAAGTGCTGGAGCAACTCAGCAGGTCTGGCAGCATCTGTGGAGAGACACAAACCTGAAAGTAAATTCTGCTTCTCTGGAGAACCTTTGATCAATAAGGCATTGCCTTGCATCTCTTGCTCGCTGCTCACTCTGCATGTGGTGCCTGGATGCTCTCCGTCCTCCCGTGCGCCTTTCCTGCTGCAATTCCTTAGCACCTCATCGTCCAAGGATGAGTCCTGCTCATGTCTGTCCTCATCCTGCAACGCCTCCCCCTTATTGAGTGCGTAGCTGTGCAAACAGCAACGATACGAGCTACCCTTTAAGGCTCATACTTCAAGGCACCACCCGATCTATATAGACAGTGGAAATGCATTTTCAGCATGCTGATCACCTGCTCAATGGTGGTTCTTGTAGCCCCGTGGCTGGCGGTGTATCTCTCCTCTGCAGCAGTGGTGGGGTGTCTCACTGGTGTCAGGAGCCATGTCTGCAAGGGGTAGCCCTTGTCTCCAAGAAGCCACCCCTCCATCTGAGCCAGTTCAGTGTGCAGCAGCGCCAGCTGGGACTGGCGCAGGATGAAGGTGTCATGGTAGCTGCCTGGAAAGCGGGCACTGATTTGCATAAAGCGCTTACAGTGATCACATACTAACTGTACGTTGAGTGAGTGGAAGCCCTTATGGTTTACTTATGCAGCTGATCGCCTGGCGGGGGCCTTGATGGCCACATGGGTGCAGTCTATGACCCCTTGCACCTGTGGGAATCCCGTGATGGAGCCAAAACCGATGGCCCCCTGGGCCTGGCTCTCAGGGTCCGTCATGAAGCGGACATAGTCACCGGCCCTCCAGTACAGGGCATCAGTGACCTCCCTGATGCAGTGGTGCACTGAGTGACCCTACAAATGTCTCTGGTGTGTCGCTGAAATGGTGCAGCAGCATAAAAGTTAAGAGGCGCTGTCACTTTGAGGGCCACAGGCATAGGATGTTAACCGAAACTCATGGACTGCAGGTCATCGTTGAGCAGGGTACAGAGATATACCACTGCCTCTCTCGACATCCGCAGTCACCTCTGACACTGGCACTCAGACATCTGCAGGTATGTCATGTGGGACTTGTAGATTTGTGGTGATCTATAATGGTGAGCTCTCCTTGGGGGCAGTTGCTGCTCACAACCGGGGGCCTCTACGTGGGCTGCACCTGCCTGCTAGTTTGACCTGTAGTGCATATGGATCCTCACTAGAAGCGGATCAAATAATATAGCGTGAACCATGCCCTTCTCCAAGTTGCAATTAAGCTTGGTTCCTTCACGTTGACTGGTACATCAGGTGCTTTCATGCATCAACTATGTGGTGTGGCATGGCATTGCCCGTCTTTGCTCCCACTAAGAGTAGCACAGCGTGACCACATTAAGATTGTAACAGTAGCATCGTTTGGCCACCAGCCAGATAACCTTTGCCCACCTGCCGTTTCTGGCACCCTCCCCACACACAGTGTGACTAGAGTGCCATTGCTCCTTCATTCACACAAACAAACAATGGCACAGAGCAATCACCATTTACAGAGGGACAGTACGCATTACCTCCCTTCATACCTGCAGAGCTGTGCTCCCAGTAATACCATTCTCCACCCCCCCCACCCCCGCCACATCCCTTTAAGTATGCAGAGTTGAGACCCTGGTATATCCAGACTTACCTGCACTGTAAGCGAGTACTCCTACTTCTGATGTCCCATCGGCTTTTCGCATTCGTAAATAGGACAGCACATGACAGCTGCCCGTTCATCGAAAAATATAGAAGTGTGGAGTGACAGGCAGCGGGATGCATAATCAGGCAAGGTAAGGAGCACTTTACATATGGTAATTGGGGTGCCATTGCTGAGTGGCGGGGGGGCTGCTCTGAGGTCCCGCTGCCACTGGTAAAATGGTGTGGTGCCTTCCCAGCGTCGGGGAGTGTGGCGGGCCTCTCCCGACGTCGGTGGGGTGGGGGGGAGAGGATCAGTAAAATTTAGCCTATTGTGTTTGCTTCTCTTATTAGTTTATCCTCAAGTTTATTGGCAACCACTAAAACTTCACGCTCATGAGGACTTTGCTTTTAGTTCTATCCCAAGACTGCACTCTAGCCTTCTGTTCAAACTATGGCCTCTATTAGCACTTTGATGTCTTCCGGGACTACTACTATAAGATCTCCCTCGTGCACTATCGGAGGCTTTTTCTCCATATGTGATCGCTTCCTTACACAAGAGTCACTTCCAGACCAAGTATTAGAACTTGCACTGTGCTTTCTTACTCTCCACTCTTTCACCCCATTCTGCCAGTCCATGGACATCGCTTCTTAGCCATCATTTTGAACATTTAACCAATATTTAAACTCGCCTGTAGATTTTCCTGCACATTCTACAATTGTTGCATCCCTCCATTTATTAGACCCCTTTGGAATATATGTCACCCGAGTACTTACTCGGGACAATTGGCCTTTGGATGCGATAGCTCTTTCATGAGCATCATGGTCACTATCCAACCCTTGATCTACCATATTCTGTTCCTCAGGACGTTCATCACTAAACACATGAGTATTTGAGGTACAAGGTGTCTCATTTCCCTCTATCAGTTGCTTGAATTCAGAGACTTTGTAGTCAACCCCGATTAATCACGCATAATGAACCTTTACAGTTTGATTTCCAAACTTGATAACAACTGTCTTATCCTGAGACTGTGCCCCCATGTTCTAGATTCCCTGACCAGAAGAAACACTCTTTCAGCTACTACCCTATCAAGCCCAGTCAGAATCTTGTATGTCTCAATTAGATCGCCTCTCATTCTTCTAAACTGCAGAGAATATAGGCCCAATTTATGCAGCCTCTCATCATAGGACAACCCCCTCATCCTAGGGACCAATTTAGTAAAACTTTGCTGCACTGCCTCCAGTGCAAGTATATCTTTTCTTAAATGTGGAGACCAAAAACTGCATGCAGTATTCCAGGTGAAGTCTCACCAACGCCCTGTACCATTTTAGTAAGCCTTTTTTATTCCTGTACTCCAATCCCCTTGCAATAATGGCCAACATGCTATTTGCCTTCTGATGAAGGGTCACTGACCTGAAACGTTAACTCTGCTTCTCTCTCCACGGATGTTGCGGACCTGCTGAGTATTTCCAGCATTTCTTGTTTTTGTTTCAGATCTCCAGCGTCTGCAGTATTTTGCTTTTATTTTATGCTATTTGCTTTAATAGCCTGCTGCACCTGTATGTTAACTTTGTGCGTTCCTTGTACGTGTTCACCCAAGTCTTTCTGAACATCAACATGTACCAGTTTCAAAAATAAAGTTCTGCTTTTCTATTTTTACGACCAAAGTGAACAACTTTACACTTCCCTATATTATACTCCATTTGCCATCTTGTTGCCCACTCACTTAACCTGGCTATATCTCTTTGCAGCCTCTCTATGTCCTCCCCACAGCTTCCCTTTCCACCGAGCTTTGTATCATCAGCAACCCTAGACACATTACTCTCTGTCTCTTCATGCAAGTCATTAATGTAGAGTGTAAATAGCTGAGGCCCCAGCACTGATGCTTGCGACACCCCACTATTCACTTCCTGCCAACTTGACAATGTTCCATTTATGCCCACTCTTTGCTTTCTGTCTGTTAACCAATCCTCTATCCGCATTAATATATTACCCCCAACACCATGAGTTCTTATCTTGCCTATTAATCTTTTATTTGGCACCTTATCGAATGCCTTTTGGAAATCTAGGTTTATTACATCAACTGGTCCCCCTTTAACTACCCTACTAATTACATTCTCAAAAAAATCTAATAAATTTGTCAAACAGTATTTCTCTTTAGTAAAAGCATGCTGACTTTGGGGCTGCACAGTGGTGCAGTGGTTAGCAGTGCAGCCTCACAGCTCCAGCGACCTGGGTCCAGTTCTGGATACTGCCTGTGCGGAGTTTACAAGTTCTCCCTGTGACTGCGTGAGTTTCTGCTGGGTGCTCTGGTTTCCTCCCACAGCCAAAGACTTGCAGATTGATAGGTAAATTGGCCATTGTAAATTGCCCCTAGTGTAGGTAGGTGGTAGGAGAATTGAGGGAAGGTGGGGATGTGGTAGGGGACATGGGATTAATGTAGGATTAGTATAAATGGGTGGTTGGTGGTCGGCACAGACTCAGTGGGCCGAAGGGCCTGTTTCAGTGCTCTATGACTTGTTCGAATCATACTATGTTTTTCTAAGTGCTTTCTTAAGACTTTAATAATAATCGCCAACATCTTCCCAATAACTGATGTTAGGCTAACTGGCCTATAGTTCACTGTTTTCTCTCTTCTTCCTTTCTTGAAAAGAGGTTTAACATTTGCCAACTTCCAATCTGACAGGACCATTCCTGAACCTAAGGAATTCTGGAAAATCATAGCTAGCACATCCACTATCTCTGCAACTATCTCTTTTAGAACCCTAGGGTGTAGGCCATCTGGTCCCGTGGACTTGTCAGATTTTAGTCCCTCAAGTTTCTCCAATACATTTTCTTGGCTGATATCAATTTCCTTAATTTCCTCACTCTTTGTAGCCCTTAAATTACTGCCTATTTCTGGTATGGAGCTTGTGTCTTCTACTGTGAAGACAGACACAAAGGAATGAATTTTATAGAGCCCTCAACGTCGGAAATGGTGGCAGTGGGGCGGGGCATAAAGATTGCTCTGGATGAGGCCCACCACTGACCTCGATGCCAGCAGGGCCCATCCCGATCTTGACGGCAGCGGTGAGGCATCGTGGCGGCTTCCCTGCCACTCGGCGATGGGACTGCAATTTAAGTATTCAAATTAATTTACATACCTTAGATAATGAAGTTCCCGTCACGTCCTGAAGTGCCACCGCAATCTTCATCCTGGAGGCTGGCACTGCTGCACCTTCAAATCCCCATCTGGGAAATGAGGTGCGACACCTGTGGGGCGGAGGAAGGAGGTAAGTTTATCAGTGCGGGAGGGGTGGGGAGAGGGGTCAAACGTACTTGATTGGTCTAGTGGGTGATGGGAAGGGGTAAAGATAAAAGGTTCTGAACTTTGCGGGGGGGAGTAAAGGTCATATATTCAAGGTAAGTATTTAAGGGGGGAAAGGGCAGGAATGACAAGTAATGCTTTTGGGGGTGGGGCTGGTGGGAGAGGGACTGGATAGATTTTTTAAAATTCCGTTTAATAATTGTAAAATAACTGTTCCTTTAAAAATTTAAATTGTCATTTAGGGCTCTGAGCCCTTTAAAAATGCCGCTGGAGCCTGTGCAGTGGAGCCGGGCGCTGTTGCCGGGGACGGCTCGCCCGCCTCCTCCACATCATCGGGAGGGCAGTTGGAATCCAGCCCAAAATATTTGCTCAATGCCTCTGCTATTTCCTCATTCCCCATGATGATTTCTCCTGTCTCTGCCTCTAAGGGATCAACATCTACTTTAGCTACTCTCTTCCTTTTTATGTACTTATAAAAGCTCTTGCAATCTGTTTTTATAATGTTTATGTTTTCACACATGTCTCTGAACTCGTCATTTGCAATTTCCCCTCCATTATCAGCCAGAAACTTAGCTGGTGCCCCAAGTTCAGTCCCTATCCATTTCTCCATGATTTTATCTATAATTATCCTTTTATCCTTGCTATTTATTATTGTAGAAAGATTAAATCTAGTTGCTAGAAATATAAAATGTAGAATGAAAATATTCTTCTCTTTGTCCCATACCTTTAAATCCATGGCAACTACCTCGTGGAAGTCACGTGCCAATGGGAGGCTTACAACAGGGCATTGTGGAGTTATTCAATACTTTTTACAAATGTAATACTTTTTACTAATCTCTTCTATTATCCTCGTATACTCTTCATCAATCACACCTGCATCCTTTAGCAGGGTTTTTCATCTCTGACAAGAAGGGTGAGCAAATTGTCTGTGTAACTTTAAGACAATTTGCTTTTTATCTCTCTGATTCTTATCACCTGGTACCATTAATACTTCTCTAATGCTCTGACCAGGAACATTAGGTTTTGTTCAGGGGCTACAATAATGCCCTGACTGGGTAAACTGCAAATTCACTGACTTTGCAAAAACAATTGCCTTATCATGCTCCATATCAAGATTTATTTGTGCCTTTTTCATTGAAGATTTACTCAACGGTAAAGGAATCCTTGCCTTCTGCTCTGGCTGCAGCAAACTTGTGCCTGGTGTCTCACATTGTGCAGATCCCACTTCTATGCTGTCCTGCAAGATATACGTAGTGTCAGTACCTGAGCTGTTGGCTGTGAAAGTGAAATCATTCTCTTCTTGATTTTCCTTCACTGCCTGGGCAGGTTGCAAGTCTTGTGTATCTGAAAAGAAAAAGGCATAAGGGCAACGTTGAGCAGAGGAAAGTAAGAGGTGCATGCATACACCATGTGCATATTTAAAGTCGAACAGATTGTGGAAGTGGGATGTGAGAAGGAAAATTAGGTATGGAAATAACATCATCTTCAATGGATTCAGTTGTGCCGCTGGCCATGGCCTCAGCAATGGCCCTTCGATAATGGCCAGCATCGGCTCGCCCATGAGGGTTAGAACATGTAGGTGCACCTCTCCTGCTCCAGTTAGTTCCTGTCTTCAGTTGTGTGCTACTTTCTCCTGCAAGAGAGGGAAGTGTGTCAGCGAGTATCGTGCAATATGTTTGAGTGATGTGGCTGTCATGTTTAAATAGCTGTCAGTGTGTGCAAGCTGTGAGCTGTGGGTGTGGCTAACAACAGTGCTAAGTGTGTGAGGGTACAGTGAAGTATATGATTATAGGTATGAGTCCTGTTTGATGGAGGTTTTTGGAAGTTGAGTGATGGGGTTGTGGAGATTTGAGCAATCACTAAGGACAGTGATGCAGCTGGTCAGGTACGGCACTTGAATATACATTCACTGACCATGACCAATGAGTGAAGTCATTACATTTTTTGTGGCACCGCATCCAGGTCCTTGAGGCTGCATTCTTGGCATTAACCTCCGTGGCTATATGCTCCTACTGCCTTTTCACCATGTGCGGAGGGCCTCCTGCGCCCTTGTGGACACA
Organism: Heterodontus francisci; assembly: GCF_036365525.1. NCBI lineage: Eukaryota > Metazoa > Chordata > Chondrichthyes > Heterodontiformes > Heterodontidae > Heterodontus > Heterodontus francisci. The sequence goes on along the minus strand of NC_090372.1, from coordinate 113,778,041 downwards.
GGACACCTCTCCTCCAAGACCTCCTGTGCAGTACCAGAAAACCTGGATTCCCAATTGCACCCATGTTCATTCTTTTCGCTTTCCAAGGTCAGATTCAGCTCACACAGGACTCCCAGCATTTGCTCAGTCAAAATACACCTCCCCTTTAATCAGGGGATGACATTGCGCCTTTGTTGATGCCGCATTGCCTGTATTTTAATATTTTAAAACAATATGCATTCAATCTTTTGTTCCTTGATTTCACCATACAATTACAGCTCCAATACAGTAGCCAACCTCTGAGGTGGGGTGAAGCTCTACATTTATTGCAGACTTTATAAGTTTTCAACTAGTTAGGTCCTATGCTTACCCATAACTACTCTTTAATTTTAAACAAATATGTCACTGATGCAATAAGACACAAGTATCATAAACGTTGCATTCTGTTCCACTTTATCGAGAGTGCCATCTTGTGGCACAATTTTGTACATTATACAAAGTCACTGGGATCTGTGTTTAGACAAGGCACGGAATTTTCTCCCATTCAAAGCGACATGCTGGGTCGGTGGGCCGTCAAAATGCTGAGGAAATGCGTTGGGACGGAAGCATTCTGTGTACCCGCCGCTGCTGAAGATTTCAGGAGGCAGCCGGGCTGCCAGGTGGAGACCGCACTTATTGGTGACAGGCAGGCAATTAAACCTGCTAAGGGGCTCATTCATGGCTTTTTTTTTTAAGAGGTTGTCTGATTTTTCCGAGGGCGCACGTGAAGAATCGAGCTTCACAGCCTCGTTAGCTAGCAGGAGGTGGGAGCTCAGCAACAGGTCAGTGTTGCCAGTACAGAGAGGATGAGAGTGAATAAAGCACAGGGGTGACAAGCTGGAGATGAGCAGCTGCTATTGTGCTACCGCCCAACAACCCCGAAAAAGTTCCCTTTCATCTTCTGCCTGCCCGCGCTGTCACAACACCCGCTTTGCGTCCCAACATCAGGACTTCTTCACTGCCAACAAAATTCTGCCCAATCTCTCTGTAATAGTTGTTTCAGACTTCAACGCATTTGGCAATATCCATTGTATTCTATATTATTTAATACACAGGGATGTTGACAAGTTGTGAATAGTTTGTAAGCACCTTTTTTGTATAATGTTATTCTGTCAAAGGTTTATATGGTATTTGTATATAGGTTACAATCTCAAGAATGTTCAAAATGCTTTCTGATCGACCAAAAGCTTTAATAATTGATCTAAGGAATGAAAGGCACAAATAACATGAATACAACAAATTGAAAATAAATGACAAGATTTAAACATTTAAGCCTGTTAAACAACACCAATGAGCTGGAAAATTCTCTTAGAAGGTGAATCTTACAGTCAAGTTGCTTTACTGAATCCTCTTCGTTCGGCCTCACATCATCCTAATACTCTGACTGATTGTGGTGTCCCATTTTGGGGGGAGCAGCTTGCCCATGGCCTGCAACTGATGCTGCCTCCAAAAATTGGAGTGCAGCTTCATATAACATCATAATTGCAATGAACACTTCCGGCTTGCATTGTTGCTCTTACATGAGGCAGAGCACCTATAAGGACCTCCAGCATTCACGGCAGGAAGTTTGTGGGAAGCAGTGTAGGAGTGGAAACTCAGCACTGCAGATGTCCACCCATACTTTCTGCTCACTATACTTCTTCTAGAGGCAGTCCTGGGTGCAAGGGCCAAGAAAATCATTAACTCAAGGATTTTTGTCTTTGTTATTATTTAACTGTATACAGACTCTTGGTAATGGTGACATAATGGTACTGAACTCTGGAGCTTTAATACAGCATACTGTGCAATGAGTGGGGGCAGTGGTGGTTGCAGGTTCAATCTCCCACTTTGCTCAGTTCTTGAACTTGGCCAGGCAAAGCAGCAGGTTACCCACCCACATTCTTGAAATTGCTGCCATTGGCAGCTTTAATTATCAATACAATTTCACTGTTGGGCTAGTGAAAGTCCGGTTGGATGACAACCTTACCAATTAGGCAGATGCCAACAAAAACAACTTTCATTTATATAGTGTCTTTAACACAGATAAGCATTCCCAGGTCGTTCACAAGGGCATAATCTGAAAAAAAAATGCAAGTTCAGCCAAAAATGATTAGGAGTGACCAAAAACTTGGACAAGCAGATGTGTTTTAAGGAGGTTCTTAAAGGAGGAGAGGAAGTTGAAGGGGAGAGGGCTTTAGTCAGGAATTCTGGAGCACGGAGGCTAGGTGGCTGAAAGCATGGTCACCAAAGGGGAATGAAGGAAGGAGACAAATACACAAGAGGAAGGACTGGAAAAGGCTTCAGAGATAGAGAGGGGAGAGGCCATGAAGGAATTTAAACAAAAGAATGTGAATTTTAAATCTGAGGCATTGAAAAAACAGGAAACAATGTAGGTCACTGGGAGCAGGGGTGAGTGGGACTTGATGCAGGATGTGGGCAGCAGAATATTAGCTGCAGTGCCTCGTGAAGGGAAAAATCAATACTCCAACTGGTTAGTACCTGACCCTTCCTAGTAGATGGTTGGAAGGCATAATGCCACAATTCTGTTCCTTCAGCAACAGAAGTTTGAATCAAGGCCACTTCAGAAATATGCTTAGTGAAAGTTTCTGTAATTAAGGACAAAGCAGGACAAAATTAACCAATGTGCAATTAACCCATCACCATTCTTTCGATGCAAGCAGCACGCAAAATTCATGCTGCTTGCTGATTTACATGATAGCTGCGTGCAGCCTAGCGCTAAATGTGCTGTTGAATGGCTGCATGCCTCAGCAGGGGCCCGAAGATTGTGCGAGGCTATCACCACTTAAATCTAACCTGCAATACTTAAAACCAGCCTGTACCTCTGTAATGAAAGGTGTATTCTGGATGCAGCAGTTGCTGGAAGTGGTCTGAGCAGGAAGAACACTGAGTAAGTGCAGACAACATGCTTCAAGGTTCTCAGACACAGCACTAGAGGCCTTGCTGCAGGAGGCGGACAGGAGGCAATGGGAGCATGTAGCCGTCACAGTCAATGCCAGCAGTGTAGCCCCAAGTACCTGGATGCAGCATCACAAGAAGTTTAAAGACATCACTCCCTTGGTCAAGGTCAGTGAAATCAGCTTCAAATAACATATTCTTACACCTGAGCCACTAGCCTCGACACTGCTCAATTCACCACACTCCCTCCACTGACCTACCAAACATCACTCATATCTCGCATTCATAGCTTCACCTCACCCTCATAAATGTAGCATTGCTGCAATCCTCACACCACTATCGCATAGCTTGCACGCACTATTCAACCATGACAAGCCCATCACCCAAACACATTGCACCACACTCACTGACACACTTCCGTCTCCCTTGCAGGACAAGATGGCACATAACCGGAGGCTGCAGCACCTAACCAGCGGGGGACAGGCATGGATGCATATCCTTACAACCATGAAGGGCACAGTGCTCTCCATCATCAGAGCGGCTATGACGAAGGCCGTGGCCAGTGGCAGTACTGAAACCTTTGAAGATTACAGTATGTTCATACCTAATCCTCTTTCTCACATCCCACTTCCCCCTCATCTTACAGTCTCTTCTGATTTACAAGCTACACAATGTGTGAGCATGTACCTCTTGCTTTCCCCACCCACCTCCCCTTATCACAACCCTATCCTTGTGCCCTTTTACTTCAGATACCCAAGAACTGCCACCTGGCCTGGCAGTGGTGAAGAGCAAGAGATGAAAAAGCAGGAAGGCAGTGACAAAGAAGAAATATAGTCATTCGCTCTCACACTCACAGATTAGAGGAGGGATCTGCACAGAGTGAGAGACCGAGCACGAGTGGCCTGCAGCCAGGACAGGGACCAAGGATAATGCAGGCGCCAGCTCACAGGAAGGCAATGTCACGCATGAGTTCTGCTGCAGAGGACTCAGATGAGGACTTCGATGGGGTGGCCTACAGAAAAGGGCTGATGGGTGTGCACATAGAAATGCTTGGTGCATGGACAGGCCTGCCAGAAAGGCTGCAGTCATAGTCAAGGAACATGAAGTAGACCTGCACCAACTTGGCACAGGGCTTTGCGCAGTTTGGAGCCCATCCTTTCTAACTTGGAAGTGATGGCCAACTCCATTAGAACACTTAGGCGGCACAGTGGCGCAGTGATTAGCACTGCAGTCTCACAGCTCCAGCGACCTGGGTTCGGTTCTGGGTACTGCCTGTGCGGAGTTGGCAAGTTCTCCCAGTGACCATGTGGGTTTCCACCGGATGCTCCGGTTTCCTCCCACAGCCAAAGACTTGCAGGTTGATGGGTAAATTGGCCATTGTAAATTGCCCCTAGTGCAGGTAGGTGGTAGGAGAATGGTGGGGATGTGGTAGGGAATATGGAATTAATGTAGGATTAGTATAAATGGGTGGATGTTTGTCAGCACAGACTCAGTGGGCCGAAGGGCCTGTTTCAGTGCTGTATCTCTCTATGACTCTATGACTTGTGGGCCGAACCATGATGCAGCATCCGATAGCCAATGTCTCAGTTTCCATTGCAGCACAACATCCGGGTGCTGCATTGGAAGATCGGACTGAAGTCATACAATCTCAGCTTGTTGCCACACAAGCTTAGACTGCTGCCAGTGGGCGTAACCTTCTCAGTCACGGACACAGGCTTGGAGGTGGGACCAAGAGCAAAATTAGGAAATCTCGCATTGAGGCAGCTCCCTGCATGTTCACCCTCTGAACGACCTTGCCGGAGGCCGGGTCTGTCCGGCATCAGCTATGTGCCCGGCAACAGCAGGTAGCTAATTATCAATTAAGTGCCCACTTGGGGGGAAATTATTGGCAAAGCCGGGATCTCCCCAGTGGCAGGCTGTGGGCCCAATGAAACCTCCTTTAATTACACCCCACCCCTGCCCCGGAGAGCCACGGGTGCTAGAAGGCCACAGCTGCAGCCACAGACCATCCTGTGGAAGAGTAGTCCGTCCACACTGATGGCCTGGCAGCTGTGGCCAGACTTACTTTTAACAATTTAATAAATCTTCAGAGGGTGCCTCCATCTTGAGGCTCCCTCTCAGTCTCCCACCTGCATTGACAGTGCCGGTTTGGTTTGGTTTGGCTGACACAAAAGACAGCACAAGTTTCAGCATTCTCACATGTGCTTCCTTCTGTAAGCATCCAGCTTTATTAATCTGTATCTGTGTGGGTTTGGCCCTGGTCACTAGAGCGAGCCAATATAGACTTGCATCAAGTCACATGCAGGGTCTTAAAGGTAGCCTGCTCTGTTTATCACAACAGCACTGCAAACAAGTCATGTTCTCCTCACATACCATAACACCTTCCTTTTTATTCAAATACTTGTCCAAAAGCATAAAAGTAAAACAGTACAGTGAACCCAATCACAGCACAATAACAAACAAATGTATCAGTGTATGATATACATTGTTTCAAATGAGTCCTTTAGTGTTCATAGCTTCTTTTCAGTTCAATGAGTCAATGAAACTATGTCTTTGTGCATCAATAAATGTGTATCCAGTGTTAAGTGGCACTTTTTTTTTAGAGATACAGCACTGAAACAGGCCCTTCGGCCCACCGAGTCTGTGCCGACCATCAACCTCCCATTTATACTAATCCTACACTAATCCCATATTCCTACCACATCCCCACCTGTCCCTATATTCTCCTACCACTTACCTATACTAGGGGCAATTTATAATGGCCAATTTACCTATCAACCTGCAAGTCTTTTGGTGGTGGGAGGAAACCGGAGTACCCGGCGAAAACCCACGCAGACACAGGGAGAACTTGCAAACTCCACACAGGCAGTACCCAGAATTGAACCCGGGTCGCTGAAGCTGTGAGGCTGCTGTGCTAACCACTGCGTCACTGTGCCGCACTTGCTTAGCAATGACCTGATCACTGACGCAGAGTTTGGGTTCCACCAGGGCCACTCAGCTCCTGACCTCATTACAGCCTTGGTCAAACATGGACAAAAGAACTGAACTCGAGGTGAGGTGACAGTGACTGCCCTTGACATCAAGGCAGCATTTGACCGACTTTGGCATCAAGGAGCCCTAGCGAAACTGAAGTCAATGGGAATCAGGGGGAAAACCCTCCGCTGGCTGGAGTCATACCTAGCGCAAAGGAAGATGGTTGTGGTTGTTGCCACCAAAACTGTGACAGGGTTCCCCTTGTCCTCACTTTCCACCCCACCAGCCCATGACAGCTCTGTTATTTAATCTCTCCTGCCCTCTGCCCTATCACACAACTTCCCTTTTGTTCTCTTCCCAAACAAACCGCACCCTCCTCTTCATTTGCTTAAAACTTAATTCTTTTCTAACCTTTGCCAGGTCTGATGAAAGGTCACAGACCTGAAACATTAACTCTGCTTCTCTCTCCACAGATGCTGCCAGACCGGCTGAGTATTTCCAGCACTTTCTGTTTTTATTTAAGGCAAAAAACTTCTGGCTTACAGCACTCAGCGGATCTGAGAGGCCACTACTCAGAAAGATAAAGAGGTTGAGCGACTGAGCCAGCGGGTTTGAGATTTGGAGCTGTGCCACAAGCGCACGACCGCTCTGTTACAACAGCAGCATGTCTCTAACCTGAACACTGGCGCAGCTGTGATTGGCGCTCAGGAAAGTAAAAGTCAGTTGAAACTACAGGAGGAAGAGAATGAGTGTTTAAAAAAAGATTTGTAACTGCAGGGAAGACTGGGCACAGACATGCCAGGCCAAGTGGCCTCTTTCTGTGCCTTAAACTTTCTATGATTCTAAGGGGCAATTGTGTCTGCTGTAACCATGGGAGGCACTGTCACGGCAGGAAATGTAACACAAATTTTTGGCACTTTGAATTCATAACCCATTACAGAAATCAATATTTCTAAGTTGTTTGGAGTTAATGAAGTGTGAATGTGATTGTTGAGTGTGTTCATTTCAATTTAAGATTGTGCACCCAGAAATGCTATATAAACACAGAATTACATTTTAAATTAAGGATGCTGGTGTGGTGTTTCATTTTTATTTTTCAATTTAGTTTTGCAACTGTGAGAAAGAACTAAGGTTTGTTTTGTAACAGATAAGCTTCAGCCTTGAAGATGTCTGGCAGAAATCCAATTTGAAGTTTTAAAACACTTTGCTTTAGTTGTACCAAAGTTTAAAACCTGCTATTGCTTTTTTGAAGTTTAAATTAAAGACATGTCTTACTGACTGTTTTTAAGTAGCAAATGTCAGGAATTGGAAATTGGTTTAAGGGAGAGGAAGGATAAATAAAGGAGAAATGGGAAATATTCTGTCTGTTGTTGTACACAACCACTCAAGACAAACCCCCCCAATCAAAATATACGATTCTGATTGCGGTGGGAGCAACACACTGTCAAATCAATCCCGCCACTGCACAGATCGCCTAACATATCACTTTAAACTTTCCAAATTAACTACTAAGAAATAAAATAGAAAAAGATTAGTGTCCTTGCAGATTTATGCTCCTGCCGAAGTGGAATCTTCCAATGTGGAATCGTTCAAGGTTGCTTGAAGTTCTCACAGATGTCCGATGGGGAAATAGAAGGTTCTTCAACAGTAGAATAGTCTGTAGTCTAGTTCAGCAGTTGAAGTGATGCTCTTCTTCCAGCGATGAATTCAGCAATCAACAACTTGCAGACATTTTTCAATGAATGAATTTGGCTTTAGAATTGTTTTGAGGGGTGAAAAAGTGATCAGTCTAAAATTCACCTTCCTTCAGTTTAAATTATCAGAGCTCTCTGTTCCATTCATGCTGGTCCAGCTGTCTGTGTGTCTGTGTCAGTTAACTGTCTCTCAAAAGCCAGTTCAAAAATGTAATGGTAACATTGTATATTTTGTCTTTGTTCTCTGAATGGCTGTTGCAGGTAACCAAAAAATGCACTGTTTGACTCAGTCCCTGAAGCTTGCTGCCTTAAAGCAATACTGATCATTTTCCAGCCTTAAAGGCAGACTGCGTACTTCCCAGGAAAACTACAGGTTCATAACCCTGTTTAAAGTTTGTTTAAGAGGCTGGTGTTAAGTCTCTTGTTGTAAGAATGTTAAATAACTTTTTCTTTATTTTTGGTTTTATTACAGTCGTTTGGAAAGGCACCTCAATAAAGAACAAGAAAAATGACATAATTTACCTTTTCCTTTAAAAAGCACATTGTTATGACCTGGTGAGGAAGGGGTCTCAGGCTCCCCTTTCGCCCCTTCTCTGGTTTGACTACAACAGGGTTTATCTTTTTAACACAGTGATTTAACTTACCGCCTCAGTGAACACTTGCTCCTGCTCCTCTAATATAATTGCAAATGAATCAATCAAACAGGTTATCTTGAGTTTAAACAAGAAAGATGTAAGTTTCTTAATCTTATCACTCTAAACCAGTTGAAATTACTAAAATACGCAATGCATCCACGCTCAAATTCACACGAGAGGCACATACACATACAAATAGATACAGAGGAGAAAAAACAGAGTTGGGAGGTTGGAGTAGAGTCCTTAATAAAAATGGAATTTAAATATGGAAGTGTAGCCCCAGTGTCCTTAGCTGAAATTGAAGTCTTGAAGTCCTCGCTGGGCCATGTGCACAATTTGGGCTTTCTTCTCTAGTTCTGGAAGGCAGTCGAGGGGCTTTATCCATGTCCCCTGGTTGTTGCCTATAAGGATCTGTAGGCTTGAGGCTTAGTAGCTGTCACCAAGGCTTCCCTGGGACTTTGTTGGAGAGAGAGAGAAGTCCTTTCTTGGAGTTCAGTTACTGTCTTTCTGAGGCACAATTCACAAACTCTCAGAGCTACATAGGCAGTCATGTCATGTGACCACCTCTTTGTTTGAAACAGCACCTCTGGAAAAAGGTCTTTGCAATTCAATGCTGTTCCGGCATACTTAATGGGGGTGGTGGGGAGGGGGGAGGGGGGCTGTGCCTGGTTGGCTCTTTCAAAGTCAATGGGATTTGATGGCTTTATACAATCAACATTGACAAAACCATTCTAGGTAATTTAATCACAGACCACCCCCATTGTTCTGTCTAGACTGGGTAATCCCCTCTGTTTCCAGTCAGCCTCTGGCTTTTTATGTGCCAATTCATGTGTGCTCTGTTCTGCTTTTTAAAAGTTATTTGTAACCATTTCAGTAAGAGTCTTAGGCAAAGTTCCATATGATGAAATTAATATTTTCCATTTGGTATGTGGGATTTCCATCACAACGTGCTATTCTAGTCTGTGCGCAGTTAGTAAGCATTGGTCTGAATTAAGTTTTAACTATTAAGGTTAACTAACCTGTTAAGTTGCGGAAACTGGAATTTCATGAGTGGCTACAATGAACTTCCAAGTAATCATGTCAAGTTTTGAGGGAGTCTTTAATTCCAGTTATAAGGCTCATTCATATAACATTGGCAGTTTTGAACTTTAAATGTTTATTGCTGTGAATTGGAATTTGGAACAATCTCTGTTGTATCAAAAAGAAATCCTTGGGTTAGAAAATTCTTATAAAAGATGTTAAAAAGTTTGGAAACAATTGGAGTTTAATCTAAAATGCTGTCTTCCCTGATGGAGATGTTTTCCTTTGAGGTTGATAATGTTACGAATGATTTTTGTTGTTTTCAATCCCTAAGGATACCAAAAAGAATGGAAAAATACTGTTTCAAATGGAGTTTTTGGTGTTTGCTTCTTTTTCGATCAGGAAAGTTTTTTAAAGTTACGTAAAGTGATGCATCTGAGAATGTTTTGCTCCACCCGCTTGAAAACTAACAGAGAAGTTAACCCGACTACAGCTGTTTTTGTTTGTTTAATTCACTACGCAACTTTTGTATTGTTGAGTGTAAAATTTAGATATTGGACATTATTATATTTTAAGTTTATAAATTGACAGATGTAATTGGACAGATTAACCCATGGGGCTCTGGGGAAGAGCCACAGTGGATTCATTGTGCTTTTTTTAAAAACTGGTGTCGATGTTTTTCAGGGCCACATGAAAACTGATGCCACAGCAAGAGATCCAGCAGCTGTAAGAATTTAAAAACTTATCTGCCAAAATCAAATGTCACAGAGGCATTTGGACTAGAGGCTTTGCCTTTTGTTATTTGTTATCTTCTGAGACAAAATGCTTGAGAACAGGAGATATGGAAGTTACCTCTGGACTAACAGAAAGCACTTCAGTCTCTGTCATAAAAACATTTTAAAACCACCAAGGTTGGGCATAAGAAATTGGAATCGATAAACAAATTAAATTGATCTGAGTGGTTATTTCAAGCACTCAAAGGGGAATTTATTTGAAATTTAAGGGGATAATCCATTTTTTATTCAACAAAAAAACTGATGGAAAAACAGTCTAGGTGGTTCCTGAATATAAAAAACCCCAGAAAGGTCCTTCTTGAGGAGAAATTAAATGGAACATTAACAAAACCTGTAACCCAAGCAACACTGTTATTTGAATTTGGGATAGTTTTGAGAGGCAAAAATTCCAGTGTAATTTAGGAAGTTACTTTTAAGTAACTAAAATGTCATCTAAGATAAAGAACAAACAAACAAAATATGGTAATGCCTGGAATCAAATGGGAATGGTTGATTTCCGTTTTAAAGATATTATGAGTATTGGACTGTAAATTTCTCCATGGCTCATGAATAAAATAGAATTATAATTAATGGGAATTGAAAGTTAGATCTGACTGATGCAAGAGCTAATAAATAAATTTTAGGAACAAACAATGGTGAAATTAGAATTCAAACTATTAGATTAATACAGTGTAGAATTTCCAAGAAGTCCAGAACCTTCCTGTGAAAATCAGGAAAGTGTAGATAATTTGATTGCTTTCTCTTGGAGATATTTGTATCCTTGCCTATGAACTTCTTTTAAAGAGAGCTGCTTGGCCACTACCCGAGACATCGGGACCATTCAGGGAGAGATGAGCAAAGATGTCAGACAGACACTACCCCTCCCCCTTTGATCTTTTGATAAGATCATCTGAGAGTCAAGAATGAGTGGCATGATACTGGGATACCGGTGTAAGTGTGCAGATGTGATTTGTGCAGAAATACACTGAAGAATGTGTCTCAGACATGCGCAGCAACTTGACAAACAGCATGGCCTGAAATGGTTAATATGGCCAGTAGAGTGAGACAGTATTTAAATTATCAAGTCATTGACATATACTCCATAGAGAAGCTGACTTTACAACAATCAGGATAAATTAAACACACTGGTAATGGTCAAAGGGAGTAAAATTAAAGTTCAGAGAGACAGTTGAAGGGCTAGGGAAATAATACTCAACAAGAACTATCCACAAGATGGATACAGGTAAAGAGAGAGCTGGAGAATCTTTTAAGACCATACATGATGGAAGGATTGTGACATTGTTGTTGCGCCAATGTTTTTTGTTGAATGATAATTTTCTTTAATCCACTGACTGGAGATTGAATTTATATATTTTTAAAAGACAAGCTGCCAGCAAAGTTATCCTTTCAGCTTAAGATGATCACTTAGTTTGCGACACTGTATCCTAAATTGCAAAGGACTGTGAAGAGAGAGACAGAATGTCTGCTAATATCCCAGCAAGAATCAAGACCCAGGAAGTTTAAAGGAACTATCTGCTCTCTCAGCAAGCAGAGAAATACTGCTATCTGCTATGTTTGAATGACTGAGTGACTGTCATGTGACAAGCCCCTCCCCATCTGTGGTTTAAAGCTGGTATTTTTCTCTGCAGCAGAGAGGAAGCAACTGGACTCTGACACCAGCAGACCCTAAGTGGGGGTGTTCCCCACCCCTCTCCAATTCAGCTTGAAAGCTTTCAATTCCTGCTTGTTGACTGGCCACATTTGCATGCTCCAGCTACAATCAGAAACCCCATTGAAGGAAATTATCCACATCGCTATCTCCAAGAGACTCTCAGTCATATACCTCTTCAAAGGAAAAGCCTCAGGACCACTGAATTCAGCTAGAAGCCAGCTGAATCGCCAAACTCCACAGACTGTATATCTTTTTATGGACTCTAACTCAACCAATCTAACTTTCCCCACTCTGTAACCCATTTGTGTATGTGTAAGCCTGTAGTGTGTGTGAGAGTGAAAGTTGGCGCATTGTTTATTATTTTATTAGTTCGGTTTAGTTACAATAAAGTTAACCTCTTTCTTTGTAAACTCAAAAAAACCTGTCCGATTGGTTCTTGTTATGATCATAGCTAGCAAATAATCAAACGCCTGCTTAATTGGCCAGTACATTAACTTTAAGAAAGAATTAAACCTGTTGTGGTCAAACAAGGAGAGGGAAAAGAGGGAAGCCCTTCGACCCCTCCTCACTTGACCGTGACATTGTAATGAATGTAATGTGACGTTTTAGTGACCAGTGTGGTTGGGCAATGGATGCTGCCATCACAATTAGGCAAATTAGACTCAATGAAGGGGAATGATTGGATATTAGTACAGCAGTCAGCACTGCAGCCTGGAACAGAAACACTGAGTAAAAATGATGCAGAACAATGACTGTGGAATGCAGGAAATACACTGGCTCGGCGACCACCAATGGTGGGAGTCTGTATATAATGTATGCCAACACCCATGGTTCTGGATTCTGTCCATGTTTATGATACTAACCCAGGCCATAGTATTAGTAGTAGGACTCTTCATGCTTTGTCATTTGCTACTTTTGACAAGTGTGTTAAAAGACACAAAATTTAGATCTTGTGGCTTGTCTTGAAAATAGTGAAATAGTTACTGAGGGGTTGATAAGGATATCTTCCCCTCAAAGAGGGCAATTGTAAGATTATTTGGTTACTTAAAAGGTCATGAACTAGAATACTAATTGTTAAAATCTAGCTATTATAAACTAAAAACTGACTTATTATCATATTTTGGGCTGCTGCTGATGCATGCAGTCAATCAACAGTACATTTAGCACTAGCTGCACACAGAAATCACGTAAACGAGCAGGCAGCATGAAAATGGCATTACATCCAATAGGCACAGGTTAATCGTGCATCACGATTCCCGCACCCATTTTCAGGGATTATCCAATTTAGCCGCCAGCAAGGCTCTGTAATCAATGAGAAATCTACGTAAAACCACCTAAAATCTAACAACAGCACTGAAAATAATAGCCATTTGACGAAGATGGTAGGTTGTCAGTAGTTAACAACAAATAAACTCTAATTTACTATTAAACTTGTATATATTTTTAAGCTATTTGGTATAAGGCTAATGATATGCTCTCAGCCCTGCACCAATGGCATTCATTGGGAGGCGCAGTGGTTAGCACCGCAGCCTCACAGCTCCAGGGACCCGGGTTCAATTCTGGGTACTGCCTGTGCAGAGTTTGCAAGTTTTCTCTGTGACCGCGTGGGTTTCCTCCGGGTGCTCCGGTTTCCTCCCACCGCCAAAGACTTGCGGGTGATAGGTAAATTGGCCATTGTAAATTGCCCCTAGTGTAGGAAGGTGGTAGGGAATATGGGATTACTGTAGGGTTAGTATAAGTGGGTGGTTCTTGGTCGGCACAGACTCGGTGGGCTGAAGGGCCTGTTTCAGTGCTGTATCTCTAAATAATAAAAAAAATAAAAATAATAATTACTTGGCAGGTTGGAGATGCAGGATAGCAGCCTGAAATTGTTCCCCTCTGATTCCCTCCCCACCCTGTAAAGGTACTAAGCAGGACCCAGCAGCTTTCCGCATCATTGTAACTGAAATAGTATTGCAGTGAAATGGGGGAAATCCCAACATTAAGGCCAGGATTTTACCGGCCCGCACCAAGGTGGGATCGGAGGCAGGGGGTCACGGAGTATCGCGATGGGAGCGGGGCGGAGTGCCCATCGCCCAGCGATCTTCCCAGGGGCAGGATAGGCTGACGACAACCCTCCCGTCCAGAGGCCAATTGAGGCCTTTAAGTGGCCTACTAACAGCCAATTAGGGGCCTCCTCCTGCCGACGGTAGGATCTTACCAGGCGGGAGGACGTCTTGTAAAATGAGGCACCCTTCCTGTGGGCTTGGAGGGTGGGATGAGGTCCCCTCTCCGTGGACAATTTGTAGCCTATGGAGGACTCCCACCAGGAACAACTTTACTGCCCAGGACCCCCCCTCCCCCTGGACTGAACAACCACCGCCCCTACCTCCCCTCCCTGGGGCCTTCCGGACTGGCCCCGGTGACCTGCCTCGCCCACCTCTTCTGAGGTTCCACTGCTGGGCCTGGGTCCGAGGCGTCTGCAGTATCAGCAGTGGCCACCATTCCCAGTGGCGCCGCCAATACTGCTGAGCTGCCAGCCCTCTGATTGGATGTCCCAGAAGGGTCAAGGACAAAATCAATTTGGCTAGAGCTAAGGAACAAAAAAGGTGCAGTTATATTGCTCGGTGTTGTCTATAGGCCACCAGCTAGTGGGAAGGACATGGATGAACAAATTTGCAAGGAAATTACAGAGAGGGTGCAAAAATTATGGAGTGGTTTTAATGGGGGACTTTAATTATCCAAACATAGTAGTGCAAAGGGCAGTGAAGGGCAAGAGTTCCTCGAGTGTGTTCAGGAAAATTTTCTACAACAATATGTTGCTAGTCCAACAAGAAAGAAGGCACTGCTAGACCTGGTTCTTGGGAATGAGGTGGGTCAAGTGGATCAAGTATCAGTAGGAGACCATTTAGGGGATAGTGATCATTGTATCACAAGGTTTATTCTGACTATGGAAAAGAACAAAGAGCAATCCAGGGTAAGAATAATTAACTGGGGGAAGGCCAACTTTAATGGGGTAAGAATGGAGCTAGGGCAAATAAATTGGAGTCGAATGCTGGCAAGAAAACCAGTGGATGAACATTGGGCTACCTTCAAAAAAGAGATAGTTCGGGCACCGCTAAGGTATGTTCCCTCAAAGGGGAAAGGTAGGGCAAACAAATCCAGAGCTCCCTGGATGGCAAAAAAGGTAGAAATTAAGATAAAGAAGAAAATTTGTGTTTATGACAGATGCCAGGTAGAAAATACTATTGAGAACCAGGCTGAATATAGAAGGTCCAGAGGGGAAGTGAAAAAGCAAATAAGAGAGGCAAAGAGAGAGCATGAGAAGAGACTGGCATCTAGCATTAAAGGAAATCCCAAAGTTTTCTATAGGCATTTAAATAGTAAAAGGGTGGTAAAAGGAGGGGTAGGGCCAATTGGAGACCAGAAAGCAGATTTACACAGGGAGGCAGAGAGCATAGCTGAGGTATTAAATTAATACTTTGCATCTGTCTTTACCAAGGAAGAAAATGCAACCCAGGCGATTTTGAAAGAGGAGGTAAGTCAGACACTAGAGTGGTTTAAAATTGATAAAGAGGAAATATTAGATAGGCTGCCTGAACTTAAAGTGGCTAAGGCACCAGGGCCAGATGAGATGCATCCAAGGATACTGAGGGAAGTGAGGGTGGAAAACGCAGAGGCACTGACCATAATTTTTCTTCCTTAGTCTCAGGGGTGGTGCCAGAGGACTGGAGAATTGCAAATGTTACACCCTTGTTCAAAAAAGGATATAAAGATAAGCCCAGCAACTACTGGCCAGTCAGTTTAACTTCAGTGGTGGGGAAACGTCTAGAAAAAAATAATTCAGGACAAAATTAATAGTCATATGGGCAAATGTGGGTTAATTAAGGAAAGCCAGCATGGATTTCTTAAGGGAAAATCATGTTTAACTAACTTACTGGAGTTTTCTGAGGAGGTAACAGAGAGAGTTGATGAGGGCAATGCTGTTGATGTGGTGTACATGGACTTTCAAAAGGCATTGATACAGTGCGACAAAACAGACTTGTGAGCAAGGTTATAGCTGATGGAATAAAATGGATGGTAGCAGCATGGAATTGGCTGAGTGACAGGAAACAAAGTAGTGGTTAATGGATGTTTTTCGGGCTGGAGGAAGGTTTGTAGTGGAGTTCCCCAGGGTCAGTGTTGGGACCCTTGCTTTTCCTGATATATATTAATGAGCTAGACCTTGATGTACAGGACACAATTTCCAAGTTTGCAGATGGTACGAAACTTGGAAGCATTGTGAATTGTGAGGAGGATAGTGTTGAATTCAAAAGGACATAGACAAGTTGGTGGAATGTGCAGGCAGATGGCAGATGAAGTTCAATGCAGAGAAATGTGAGGTGATTCATTTTGTAGGAAGAACAGGAGAGACAATATAAAATAATGGATACAATCCTAAAGGGGTGCAGGAGCAGAGGGACCAGGGTGTATATGTGCATAAGTCATTGAAGGTGGCAGGACAGCTTGAGAGAGCAGTTAATAAAGCATACAGTATCCTGGGCTTTATTGTTGAACTTGTATAAGGCACGAGTTTGGCCTCAGCTGGAGTATTGTGTCCAGTTCTGGGTGCTGTACTTTAGGAAAGACGTGAGGGCATTGGAGAGAGTGCAGAAAAGATTCACGCGAATGGTTCCAGGGATGAGGAATTTCAGTTATGAAGATAGATTGGAGAAGTTAGGACTGTTTTCCTTGGAGCAGAGAAGGCTGAGAGGTGATTTGATAGAGGTATTCAAAATCATGAGGTGTCTGTTCAGAGCAGATAGAGAGAAACTGTTCCCACTCATGAAAGGATCGACAATGAGAGGGCACAGAAGCAAAGATAAGGGAAGCAAAAGTGAGATGAGGAAAAACTTTTTCATGCTGCGAGTGGTTAAGGTCTAGAATTCACTGCCTGAGAACGTGGTGGAGGCAGGTTCAATTGAAGCATTCACAAGGGAATTAGACTGTTATATAAAAAGGAAGAATGTGCAGGGACAAGGCAGGGGAATGGAACTTCTGTACTATAACAATTCTGTGAGCAATTACAGTTGCATGGATAGACTGGAGTTGTTCTCCTTAGAGTGCTGTGGGTCTGGAGTCACATATAGGCCAGAACCTTAGTGAACCAGATGGGTTTTTACAACAATGGGTTCATGGTTACCATGAGCCAAGCTTTTAATTCCAGTTTTATTAATTGAATTCAAATTTTAACCATCTGCTGTGGCAAGGTTTGAACCCATATTCCCAGAGCACTAGGCTGGACTTCTACATTGCTGTTTAGTGACATTACCACTACACCACCACCTTCCCAATAGATGTAGTTCTACTCATGAAGGATTTAGATAGAGTAAATGTAGAAAACTGCTTCCAGTGGCTGAAGGGCTGACAGTGAGATAGCACAGATTTAATGTGATTGGCAAAAGATTTTGGGATAGCATTGGGGAAAACGTTTTTACACAGTGAGTGGTTGGGATTTGGAATAGATTGGTAGGGTAGTGGAATCAATAGTAGCCTTCAAAAGGGGAATTGGATAAATACTTGAAGGAGAAAAAATTTCAGGCATATGTGGAAAGGGAAGGGTAGTGGGACTAACTGGATTGCTCTTTGAAAAAGCCGGCGCAGACTAGATGGACCAAATGGCCTCCTTCTGTGCTGCACTATTCTATGAGTCTATGATTACTAAATTTGAATGTAAATTACTTCAAAGCTAGGGTTTGAAAGGAAATTTTCTTAACATATTTTTGTAGAATCCAAGATCTCACAAAGGAGATGAAGCTTTGTGTGAAGATAACAATTTCACGCAATATTATTTGTGCTGAAGTATGAATAATATTGGAAAACATATAGCTTTAAATAAATGCAGCTTCATTATATACTATGTGACCATTCTAGAGTTAATTATCTTTGGTTTTAAATACTGATTCACAGTACACTTCAAAATCTTGGAAGACGTTCCAAAGAGTGTCTGAAATCAGATGTCCCTGGGAGAGTATATCATTAGGCTACCTAGGAAATGGTGAGAAACAAAGAGCAAAGGGATTTGTGTCTCCTTGTATACAGATCACTAAAAGCTAGTATAGAGATATAAAAAAGCAATCAAAAAGGCTAACTGAATGTTGGTCTTTATCTCAAGAAGTTTGGAATTCAAATGAGGACATTATGTTCCAGTTATGCCAAGCCATGATCAGACTCCATCTGAGTACTACATTCAATTTTGAGCAACAAACCTTAGGAAAGATATATTAGCCCTGGAGGCATGGTATGAATTCACTAGAATGATATCAGGGCTTAATGAGTTCAATTAAGGGTTTTTAGGACTTGTTGAATATACTTGGCTGGTATTCTGATGAAAGATCACAGACCTAAAACATTGGGCTGGATTTAGTTCTCGCCCAGGTGCGGGTTCCGTGGTTGGGAGCGGGGCCTGAAGATGTCTCCGGGAGAGGGCTGGCACCCCGATGCCAGGAGGGCCCAGCCCAATATTACTGGCAGTGGCAAGGCCTCATAGCAACCCCCCCCACCCCACCCCACAACCCCACCGCCGTTTGGCGACAGGACCCCATTTGCATTTTTAAATAAATTAAAATGAATGCATTAACGATACTTACGTCGCCGCCTGAGTTTCTGCTCCGATATTCGGCCCAATGACCAGCTCTCACACGCCTTCGGATCCCCTTCTGGGGAAACGAGGCGCCTCACTGGTGGGGAGCGGGGAGGAGTTAGGTTTCTCAGTGCGGGAGGTGGGGAATGGGGTCAAAGTTACATCACTGGTGTAGGGGATGGTGGGAAGGGATATAGTTTAAAGTTTATTCAGTTTGTGGGGGGAAGGTCAGATGGACAAGGTAAGTGCTTTTGGGGGGAGGGGGAGAGGGCAAATAATTAATTAAATTGTTATTGGAAGGGCAGAAGAAATGTCTTCTTTTTATTTATTTGCGCTTTAAGTATTTAAATTTACTGGTAGGGCTCACAGCCCTTTTAAAAATGGCGTCAGTGCCTGCACACAGGCAGCTGACGCCATTGCCAGAGACGGACAGCCTGCCCTCTTTCCACAGATGCTGCCAGACCTGCTGAGTATTTCTCGCACTTTCTGAACTAATTAAGGTGTTTAAAATGATAAAGGTATTCAATAGAGTAGATAGAGAGAAACTAATTCCTCTGGTGGGGAATACAGAACCAGAGGGCATAATCATAAGATTATTTTTTGGCGAGCTTTTTCAGCTTTTTAAAATCTGTTCAGCAGCTTTTCTGAGTTTTGTGGGTTGGCACACCAGGGATTCAAAATTAAACCTTACTGGCCTATGCACATTTTGGCCATGGCTCAGTTGGTAGCATGTGTACCTCTCGGTCAGAAGGTTATGGGTTTAAATTCTACTCCAGAGACTTGGGCCAGGATTTCATAAATCCTGCGGCACTCCCGACGTCGGGACTGGAAGTTGGCGGAATTTCGGCTTCTGCCATTTTCCCCATATTGTATGCAATTTTATATGCAAATCAATGGTGAGGCGACAGGCATGGGAGACAGGTGCAATCATGCGGTAGGGACACCTTTCATTGGTACTCGGTCAAGCACCACAAGCGTCATGACTATAAATCATACTGTGTTTCAAATCTCAAGAAGCAGCAACCTCTGTGGTATGTAAGTGCCTTCAAAGATACCACAATTAAATATTTTACTTAGTTTTAACTGCTTTTTCCTTCCTTGATTTTTCAAACCCAGCACCAACTCCCCATCATTTTTTCTTCACTGCAGAAAGAGCAAAGTAAATGTCAGGCAGCAGGCAGTGTCCTGCTCCACAGTTCAGTGATGCCTCCCTGCAGGTTCTCCTCCAGGCCATCAGGGAAAGGCAGGGGTCCTCTTCCCTGCAGATGGAATCAGAAGTCCCTCCCACCTGACCAAGGCAGCCTGGATGGAGGTAGCAGAGGAGGTCTCGAACCATGGGCTGACACGGTGCACCTGGGTTCAGTGTTGCAAACCTTTCAATGACATGCTCAGATTGGCAGGGAAAAGTGGTCTTTGTGAAGCTGTTCCATTGTTTTTCTCCTGGCTCTGTGTCTTTAAGATAGAGGGCAGAAAAAGCATGCAGTGGAATGCATGACCAGCCTTGGTGCCATACACTAAATAATTGTGTAAAAAGTTGACGATTGGCAATTTTTATGTACTTGGAATGAGTGGTGTTGATGCATGTATACAATGGGTGTGATGCATCTTTTGAAATGTCATTAAATCTGCACTGTCTCCTGCAGGATAAACACACCCACAACCAGCGGGAATGGGTAAAGACAGGTAGAGGTGTCCCAGACATCAGGGTGCTGACACCAGCTGAGGAGGAGGTGGCAGAAATAGCAAGAAAGGAGGGAGGCAGAGCAATTGCAGATGGCAAGGCAGGATCCTCAAGGCATAAGGATGAAGTGTCATCTTCAGTCTTGTAGTCATGTGTACACACCAAAGGAAAGTGTGTGAACTCAGGTTCAGCTGATGCTTAACGTGTGTCTGTTTGTGTCTCCACTGCAGGTGCCCACACTTGAATGACAGAACACCTCTTGGGAGGAAGATGACAATGCCCCAAAGGGTGCACCATCACCTGCCTCTTCTTCCACCTCCACCAGTGCAGATACATCCACACGGTCTGGGGGGGTCTTAAGGTTAGAATCTGGGTCACAAGCTGGTGGTCATAATGCAGACATGTCCCAGCAGCTGAGGGAACATCTGCCAGCTGGGTCCCTTGAAAATCGGAGGACTGCTGGGGACCAGGCCCCTGTTCAGCCCCACGCTCATGATGATCCTCTGTCTGCTGAATGTGCAGCAAAGCCATGTGGAAAATATGTCAGAACTGCCTGAGGTGATGTGTGGCTTTGCGTGTGCCATGGAGAGGTCATGCAAGAAATGACATCTGCCATGTCCTAAGCATATGAGTGCATGGCTTACTCAGTCAAGAGTATGGTGAGCCTCATGACAAGTCTGGTTGAGCACTCGAGCCATATGCGCTCTGACTTGCACTCCATTGCTGTAGCCATGGGCTCCATACAGCAGAGTCTAAATGAGTGGGGGACGAGGGACTTGGACCTCCCTACAGGCAGGTGCCATCATACGCCAGATGGAGGAAGAGCGCGTGCCCGCTTGCCCGGGGCCGCCTTCTCAGAACAACCTCAGGGTAAGCAGCGTCTTGTCCTACCCCCACCCAGCTCCCGACATTGACATACTTGACTCCAGCAGGCGAGCACAAAGGGGATACTCGAGCATCAGTGCTGCAGTCTCTCAGTAGGATGGAGCCATCAAGGCCCCATTCCTCCAGAGGACACCCACCACGGTCATCCAGAGCAATGGGGCAGCGCACTGAGCAGACTGCCTCCACCTCAGCTGCTAATGTCAGGGTAGCACCGAGACATAGTGGTAGAAAATGTAAAAAACATTTTGAGCACAAAGCTGGCACGGGTGCTGTAAATACTGTGCACATATTTTTGAAGTTTAAATACATATTTATAAGCTTTAATCTTTGCACACTCATAAATCATTTGCTTTGTTTCAGTTGAAAAGGAAAATGTTTATTGGAGGCCTATGGCACGAATGCATTGATGATTGCAATGCATTTCTGAAAGTGTCCAGTGTCCTCTTCTCATTGACATTTGAGCCTTCAGTCTTCAATGATGGCTGTTTTGACAATTTTGCACTTTTTTCCTGACCAACATACCTTACGTTGTTGTTCTGCGGTCACCCCCTTTACTTTCCTTGCATAGGTGTGTTTTCCATTCCACCGTAACTCAAGACATTTGATAGCTTCCTATCTGTGCGGGATAATGCTTTGATGCAGGACTGTATTTCCAAGGTGATGCAGGTTGCTTTTAATGAAGTTGATAGCATACAGGCCATTAGGCACATCTCCACTACAGGTTCACGTGCTGTTGTCAGAAAAGCCCTTCCTTTCGATTATAGAGTCATAGAGTCGTACTGCTCAGAAACAGGCCCTTCAGCCCATCGTGTCTGTGCTAGCCATCAAACACCTATCTATTCTAATCCCTTTTTCCAGCACTTGGCCCGTAGCCTTGTATGCTATGGCATTTCAAGTGCTCATCTAAATACTTCTTAAATGTTGTGAGGGTTCCTGCCTCTACCACCTCTTCAGGCAGTGCATTCCAGATTCCAACCACCCTTTGGGTGAATTTTTTTTTTCTCAAACCACCTCTAAACCTCCTGCCCCTTACCTTAAATCCATGCCCCCTGGTTATTGACCCCTCTGCTAAGGGAAAAAGTTTCTTCCTATCTAATCTATCAATGCCCCTCATAATTTTGTATACCTCAATCAGGTCCCCCCTCAGCCTTCTCAGCTCTAAGGAAAACAACCCTAGCCTTTTCAGTCTCTCTTCATAGCTTAAATACTCCAGCCCAGGCAACATCCTGGTGAATCTCCTCTGCACCCTCTCCAGTGCAATCACATCCTTCCTATAGCGTGGTGCCCAGAGCTGTACACAGTACTCCAGCTGTGGCCTAACTAGCATTTTATACAGCGCCATCATAACCTCCCTGTTCTTATATTCTGTGCCTCGGCTAATAAAGGCAAGTATCCCATATGCCTTCCTAACCACCTTATCTACCTGTGCTGCTGCCTTCATTGATCTATGGACAAGTACACCGAAGTCCCTCTGACCCTCTGTACTTCGTAAGGTCCTACCATCCATTGTGTATTCCCTTGCCTTGTTAGTCCTCCCAAAATGCATCACCTCACACTTCTCAGGATTAAATTCCATTTGCCACAGCTCTGCCCATCTTACCAGCCCATCTATATCTATATAGGGTGGCACAGTGGCGCAGTGGTTAGCACCGTAGCCTCACAGCTCCAGTGACCCGGGTTCAATTCTGGGTACTGCCTGTGTGGAGTTTGCAAGTTCTCCCTGTGACCTCATGGGTTTCTGCCAGGTGCTCCAAGTTCCTCCCATAGCCAAAGACTTGCAGGTTGATAGGTAAATTGGCCATTGTAAATTGTCCCTAGTGTAGGTAGGTGGTAGGAGAATTGAGGGAAGATGGGGATGTGGTAGGGAATATGGAATTAATGTAGGATTAGTATAAATGGGTGGTTGTTAGTTGGCACAGGCTCAGTGGGCCAAAGGGCCTGTTTTAGTGCTGTATCGATCTATATCATCCTGTAATTTAAGGCTTTCCTCCTCATTATTTACGACACCAACTTTCATGATATCTGCGAACTAACTGATCATACCTTCTATATTCACGTCTAAATCATTAATGAACACTACAAACAGCAATAGACCCAGCACCGATCCCTGTGGTGCACCACTGGTCACAGGCTTCCATTCACAAAAGCAACCCTCGACCCTTACCCTCTGCCTCCTGCCACTATGCCAATTTTGGATCCAAATTTCCAAATTGCCCTGGATCTCATGGGCTTTTACCTTCTTAACCAATCTCCCATGCGGGACCTTATCAAAAGCCTTACTGAAGTCCATGTAGACTATACCCTCATAACAATGAATAAGACCTCAGGCGTATGTGAACATATTTGGAAAAAAAAATTTCTCCTCCCAACATTCCTTTATGAAGTGTCTTAATGTTGGCTGAAACGTGCAAATATGAAGTTCTCCCTGATGTCCCTTGCATGTCTCTCCATGGCCCTCATATCCATAATGGCATCATTGCCATTGTTGTCCTCCTCCTCATCCTCTTCATAGTCATTCTCGTCTGTGGAGGGCTGGCGTTCCTCCAGTGCCTCCACTTGCAGAATGTGACTGCGTCTAATTGCCAGGTTGTGCAATGCAGACAACGATTATTCATGCGACCCTCTGTGGTGCATACTGAAGAGCCCCTCCAGAATGGTCAAGGCAGCGGAAGTGCATTTTCAACATGCCTACGATGTTTTTAATGATGGCTCTGTTGGATGCGTGAGCGACATTGTACCTCTCTTCAGCAGCCCTTTGGGGATGACATATTGGTGTCGTCAACCATCTCCAAAGGGGGGTAACCCTTGTCACCCAGGATCCAGCCATCTACTTTGGCTGGTCTGTCAAAAATTCCTGGCAGCTCTGATTACCTCGAAATGTATGAGTCGGGACAGTTCCGTGGGAAACGTGTGCAAACCTGCATTATTCTTCTCCCTGTGGTTGCAAACCAATTGTACGTTCAAAGAGTGGAAGCTTTTGCGATTCACATAGACAACAGGCTGGTCCCAGGGAACTCTAATGACCACATGAGCACAGTCATTCACCCCTTGGACTCTAGGGAACCCAACGATGGCACCGAAGGCTGCAGACCTTGCTGCCTGGCTTTCCTCATCTATAGGTAAGTAGATGTAATCATTGGCATGACAAAATAGGGAATTGGTCACTTCTTTGATACACTTATGGGTCACAGACTGTGAGATGCTACATATGCCACCCGTTGATCCCTGGAAAGCACCACTAACAAAAAAATTGAGTGCAACAGTCACCTTGCGAGAAACTGGCATGGGATCCCCACCAAACCCAAGCAGTTGCAGGTCATGCTGCAGGATCCTACAAATATCTGTGACCAGTTCACATGACATCCTTAGGTGTCTCTGGCATAGTCTTTCTGACATTTAAAGGTAATTTGTCCTTGTCCAGAGGATGTGATGATGTGCTAGTGCCCATCTTCGATAATGCTGTTCCTGGATGTTATCATTCAGAGCATCCTCACCTTCTTGTTCTGCCTGTTGCTGGCATTCAGGCATCATGCGTTGAGGGAAAAGAGCCCTTGTTAGTCACTCCCTCTGCTCTTCTTCCTGTGGTACTAGACAAATTGTGTGTATGAGACCCATGTTGCTGCAGCTTTTCAAATAATGAAATGAGCAGAGCATTCCAATTCAGCCTTCTGTTGCCAGTCAGCTGAAACAGCGAGGCAATGAGCAGTTTGATTTTATGTGCCTTAAAATTGCAGCCAGTAGGAAATCCCACCCACCATCGTTTGTCCTCTCCCACTCAATTTGCAATCCTTGAGTGGCCACATAGTTTGCATTATTGTTTGAGAAAATAGTGTGTGTACAATTTAAGGCAAGTTTCCCCACCTTTCAACCTCCTCCGGCCACCTTCAAGCCTGCACTCATGACCCATGACCCACCCAATGTAACCTTAAATCTTCCCTCTGTTACCATTGAACCTCCCCCATTACCTTGGACAGTGTTACAAACAATTTATTCCTGCCATCCCTCCCCCCGTTCCTACTCCCGTTACCATCCAAATACTGACTCTGACCCTTGATCCTCCTCAAATTCACCTTAAGTTATTGCTGAGTCCCATTCCCCTCCCTATGATGTCATAGAATAACCAACCCATTAGTCTTGACCTTCCCCCACCCCCCCTACAGAATCCAATGCCCCCATTGTCTGTGACCATTCCCTCTGCCAGGCAGTACCCTGATTTTGCCCCACAGGTCCCCGACATTGACAGCACTCATCCTCCCTTTAGGCCCCTCATGACTGTTGACTGTAATGCTCAAATCAACCCACCACCCCCGCAGCTGCCCATATCCAGCTTCAGCAGCAATAACAACCACTACACACACCTTGGACACTCCACTGCTCCCTCCCCTGCTCCTCCATGCACCCGATCACCCCACCCTTTTTCCTCCCTTTCTCCCTCCCCTGTTCCTCTCAGATGGATGTAAAAGATTCAATGGCACTACTTTGAAAACAAGAACAAGAGTTCTCACTGGCCCAACACTGATCCCTTAAACAACATCACTAAAACAGATTATCTTATCATTATCGCATTGCTGTTTATGCACAAATTGCGTGTAGTGTTTCCTGCATTATAACAGAGACTACATTTCAAACGTACCTAATTGGCTGTAAAGTGCTTTGGGATGTCCTGAGGTTGTGAAAGGCACTGTATAAATGCAAGTCTGTCTTTCTTTCTAACAAAAAAATATAGTGCACTTAATGCACTTAGTTTTCAGAGAAACTACTGCAATGTATAAAATGACCCAGGACTGGTGGGGTAAAACAGAAAATCCTAGAAATACTGAGCAGGCCAGGAAGCAGCTGTGGAGAGAGAAACTATGTTAAGTTTTCAGATTGATGACCTTTCATCAAGTCTTAAAACACACTGAGAAAATCATATTCAACATGGTTTTATGAAAGAGAAAGCATGTTTGGCAAATTTATTAGCGTTTTTGAGGATGTAACTAGTAGGGTAGATAAAAGGGAGCCAGTAGATGTAGTATACTTGGATTTCCAAACAAGCATTTGATTAGGTTCCACACAAAAGATTCATATGCAAGATAAAGGGCTCATGGCGTCAGGGGTAATATATTAGCATGGTTGGAGTATTGGCTAAAAGACATGAAGCAGAGCGTAGGGATAAACTGCACATGCTCAAGTTGGCAAGCTGTAACTAGTAGAGTGCCACAAGAATCAGTGCTGGGGCCTCAACTATTTACAATCTATATTAATGATCTAGACAAAGAGACCAAGAGTATTGTATCCAAGTTTGCTGACAATACAAAGATAGGTGGGAATCTAAGCTGTGAGGAAGAAACAAAAAGGCTGCAAAGTGATATAGACAGGTTAAATGAGTGGGTTACAAGTTAGCAGATGATAATGTGGGGAAGTGTGAGGTTATTCACTTTTGTAGTAATAATTGAGAAGCGGAATGCTTATTAAATGTGTGAAACTTGTAAATTTTGATGTTGAGAGAGAATTGGGTGTACTTGTATAAGGAACACAGAAAGTTAGCATGATGACCTTTTATCAAGTCTTAAAACACACTTATAAAATCATATTCAACATGGTTTTATGAAAGGGAAAGCATGTTTGGCAAATTTATTAGCGTTTTTGAGGATGTAACTAGTAGGGTAGATAAAAGGGTACAGTAAGCAATTAGGAAGGCAAATGGCATGTTGGCCTTTATTGCAATGAGATTGGAGTACAAGAATAAGGAAGTTTTCTAATATTGTATAGGGCTTTGGTGAGACTGGAGTACTGTGCACAGTTTTGGTCTCCATATTTAAGGATATACTTGCACTGGAGGTGGTACAGTGAAGGTTCACTAGATTAGTTCTTGGGAAGGGAGGGTTGTCCTATGATGAGAAGCTGAGTAAATTGGGCCTATGCTGTCCTGAATTTAGAAGTGACCTCATTGAAACATACAAGATTCTGAAGGGGCTTGACAGGGTAGAGAATGAGTGGTTGTTTCCCCTGGCTGGGGAATCCAGAACGTGGGGGCATAGTCTCAGTATAAGGGGTCAATCATTTAAGACTCAGATGAGAAGAAACTTCTTCACTCAGAGGGTTATGAATCTTTGAAATTCTCTACTCCATAGGGTTGTGGATACTTGATTGTTGAATATATTTGAGGTTGAGATAGAGAGATTTTTGGCCTCTCAGGGAATCAAGAAATATGGAATGTGGGTGGGAAAGTGAAGTTGAGGCAGAAGGTCAGCCATGATGGTATTGAATGGTGGAGCAGGTTCATGGGGCCATATGGTCCAATTTCTTACATTCTTACAACTGGTGGGGTTTGGATAAGTGGATCTTCAAACAGCATAATATCACAAATGTACAAAAGAGGTCTACAGTGGTAAATGCAAACTTTGCTGTATATGGCTCTGGACAAACTACATATTGGAGATTTGTCATGTATCACTTATATTCGGAGTTACAATCCCTATTTTCCCTTTAAAATAATGTAATGTTTGCAATTTGCCTCATTCCAGATCTCTACTTTTCCTATTACCCAACGTTGGCAGCTCTGCATCCTCAACCGATCCTGCAACACCACCCTCAGCAGCCACGTGCCTGCCAGATCCCAGATCAAAGGCAGGCGCGCGGGGCGGGAGATTCTGATGACGTCTGGGTCACGTGGATAAACACTGCGCCTGCAGGGAGCCGCGCATGCGCTGTCAGGTGTGGGTTTCCTGGACGAAGCCGATGTTAACGCTCCAGGTGCCGGGGAAGTGTTGGGTGAGTCTCGGGGCTTTGGCCTGCTGTTGATGTTAGGCACCAATTACTGATTATGCATGGAAGGAATTAGTCTGAGGGCGGCCGTGCAGCTAGTGGCCGACATGACGCTGGTGGCGATGGCATGTTCAGGCCCCGGCGGCGCTCGGTTGCAGAAGCAGCAGGCCCCGGGCTCATCTGCCGGCCAGGAGAATGGAAGGGCGGCTGAGTGCCGAGGTTTAAGCGGCCATCACCGCCTGCTGAGCTTTAGGCCTGTGGCTCTCTACTTCGGGGATCGCAGTGGAACACGAGTGATGCGTGGCGATCGACATGGGCAGGGCTGAGTATCTCAGACACCACCCACCCAATGTTTTCGCGGACGAAGATTTTGGGAAGATCGTACTCATCGGTTGCAGTCTCGCTGGTGGCTAGTCAGGCCCTCCCCCTTCGAGCGGCATTTATACAGGACACTACCCCCTCCCCGGAACGCCTGCTAAATGATCTGAACCCAACAGGCTCTGGCTTTATTCCACATCGCATAGCGCTGGAAACTCATACAGTAGTACAGCACAGAAGGAGGACATTCATGGACTTTTCTTTTTATCAATTTTTGCAAAACCTCAGGCAGTCCTCGTGAAGAAGCAGGTTGATAAATTTGTCTGATGCAGGCATTTCCAAGGTATTGTGCTCCATTTTGGAGATACAATTTTGGTAGTCACTTGGCATTACGACTTTGGATAGCCCAAGAATCTTGAGTATTGGTTGAAAAATACATGGGGCAACTTTCCAATTGTTGATTCAAACTGGTTGCTTGTTCCTGCTAAGTTCTTTAGTATTTTGCAAGCAAAGCTGAAGGACATTTTTGTCAATGATGACAAAATCTGAATACATGCTAAGCTTTTAGAATTAAAAAATGTGGCAACAGTTCTGTGGTTCAGAAGGTCGAAGCATGAACCAGCAGGACTTCCTCTAGACCATGTGCAAGATCCAGCACCAATCTGGGGCAAAAAGGGGAGGTGGATGTTAATTATATATTAACTGTTGTGAGGTGGTGGACACAATATCTAGTGGAGTGATTCTTGCTTTGGGTGATTAGCAGAAAAGATGTGAGAGGTCCCAGGTTCATATCCCAGACAAGCCCCTAGTTTAGTTATGTCAGCTGTGGTTCACTTGGTAGCACTCTCTCCTCTGAGTTACAAGGTTCTCGTTTAAGCCTTACTCAGGGCTTGAGCACAAAAGTCAAGGCTGAAATCACAGTGCAGCACTGTGGGTGGTGCTGTCTTTTGGATGGGACATTAAACTCAGGCCCGTCTTCTTGGATGGATATAAATGATCCTGTGGCACTATTTTGAAGAAGAGCAGAGGAGTTATCCCTGGTGTCCTGGGCAATATTCTTCCCTCAATCAGAATCTCAAAAGAACAGGTTATCTGGTCATTATAACATTGCTATTTGTGGTATTTTGTTGTGCCCATACTGGCTGATGCATTTCATATTGGGAGGAGAGAGGAAGGAAGAGTCAACAAAGATAAAATGAAGACTTTCACAACTTCTGCTCAAGAAGAGTGTGAGAGGCCATCTTCAATTGTAAGAGGTGGGTGCTTGGTGCACTTTTACAAGATCTGTTACTTAGAGGTGGGAGGAGGAAAGAAAACTGAGGCTGCAAGATTGCGAGAGGTGTGCGTGTAATAATGTGCTCTCCCACTCTGCGTTGCCTGGCCCAGGACAGCTGGAGCAGTCTGGGTTCTCTTTTTTTTTTCCCCAGTGGATCCAGTGGATGACTATGCCTTGGCGGTTCCAGTTGTCCTGGGTGAAGACATCGCCTCCCCCTCCCAAGGTGACCATCACTACCAGAAACTAACAATAATCTTGGGAAGGTGCACCCCTCCAACACTGAGCCACATTTTGAGTGGTGACCCTACACTGTACCCTTCCTCCTCTTCTTTCTCTGTCTTTCTCTTCAAGAGACAATGGACGTGACTTTCGGTTGTCTCGCTAATTATTTTTGTGTGTTCAAACTGCATAGAATGGAGGAAGCCACTCTCTCATCCCAATCTAAGGGTGTTTTTTTTTCCTTTTCAGTGCTGTTCTGTGCAGATGAAGGCATCATCAAAAAAATCAGATGCAAGACTGGGGTGGGTGTAGCTTACAAAGCTCAGTGTCAACTTCAACTTTGCCTGTGGCAGGGTCCACGAGGTCCCTCCAGAAGTGGCTGTGTCTGCTGCTCTTGCTGTTCCTGTAGCATTGTCGCCATTTACATTCATCACTAAAAAGCATGTGGTGAAGAGCTGCACTCACTCCAGCATGATGATTGAGGTGTGTTTCAAAGCCATGACTGGGGTTGTCAGCTCTTCAGCCATCGTAGCCAACTCAAAAATGTACGGAAAGGCAGTGTCATTTCTGAAGACCGAATGGTTGGTGCACCTGGCCCTCAAGGGGACCTGTAAGGAGGTGGGACATGTACGTAACACTGCCCACCTCCTGGGCTGCCCAGGCAACCGAGGCAGGCACCGCGGCCTCTTCCCTGCTCCCATTCCCCTGTCTGAATCCTTGTGAATGCAGTTGGTGTTGGTTGCCAGTGTCACTGTTGCTGCCGGAGGGGACGGGAGCTGCTCCGTGGAAGGAAGATGCGGCGCAAGATCAAGCACCTCAAGGCCAGCCCCCAGATAGCGCAAGCTAACCAACATGTGATACTGTGTTGACTTTGTGCCCATGACCAGGCCTGCTTTGGCAGAGCGTTCACATCTCATGGTCAGACCCGGGTGCAGGAGCAAAAGTGAAGGTGCAGAGTCAGAGGTCTCGGCAGACATGGAGATCTCCCCCCTCACGTCCCTCCTGGAAAAGGAGGAGGAAGTGATTTCCTTGGAAAGGGGGGAGTGCCCGGCTAATGCACATCTCTTCATGGAAGAGAAATCTGTGCCCATCGCGGATCCTGCTACCAACCACGCCGTTTCCTTCATCTTTTCCCCCCTACTACCATGTACAGTCTGCAGGGGTCATTCATCCCTCCGGAGTATGAGACGGATCGTTTGCCCTCTACCTCCAAGGGAGGGGCAGAGACCCACTGGGTATAATGCAGTCACTTGTTGATAGATCAGGTATCTTGGGGACTGAGGCGGCAGAGGTCAATGAGGATGAGCCTGGCTGACATCCACCAGGGCCTGCTTGACCTGGTCGGGGATTCAAATAAAGAGGCTCCACATGCTGGGTTGCTGGGCAGTGGAGGAGAAGGCCCCCTTTTCTCCACCTGTGACTTTGGCGCCAGAGTCAGGGTGGAGCTTTTTCCTGTCTTGCCGTGCAAGCCGGTGCCTGAGCTTTGACCCAGACCTGCAGCCCCCCCCACCCCCATCTCCGCCCAGAGGAGCCCAGGAGGGATCTCTCTGCCTGTGATGCTGGGGAGTGGGATGGTGTCAGAAGTATGACAGGCGAGTAGGTCAGTTGCTAACTGGAGGAGGGCGATGACTCAGTAGGGGGTGCCAGGGATGACGGGGTCAATTGTTAGTGAAGCGGTAGTCCCCTTGTACCCTCACCAAGTCCCACCTTAGCCCCCTTGTGGAACTCTGGAGTTCTTGGCCAGTAGTTTCGGTTGCCGTGAAAGGTTCAGCTGGCCTTTGACTGATGGTTTGAATTTGTGATGCTCATTCGGTCCATCTGCTCTGCAGTAAAATCTGTGAGCATGAGCAAGGATGTGAGCCAACTCGAGCTGCACCAGTTCAAGGCTTTCCTCACTGGGCTGCTGAGGGAGTGGAAGGTCACGAGTGACTCCGCTGCCTCCCCACAGTAGGGTGTCTATGGTGGTTGCGCTATTGCCATGAAGACAACCATAGCCAACCTCAACAGCGGCAGAGAGGCATGCCATTGATTTCTCAATCCCTTGCTCCTTAAGGGAAGTATGTGGTGTGCTTCTTGCAGGAAACCCTGTTCAGGGGAAAAGGCTACGTGGTTCCTTGAGTCGCATGGAGGGGTCACCTCGTCTCCAAATCAGGCAGGGTGGTTATTGATGCTGGTGAGTATATTACCCCACAACCCCGGGAGGATGGTGTAGTTTCAACTGCACCCTCGAGGCGATCGTCTGCTCTGGTACCCCACATGGCCAGGCAGCGATGGAGACGTTGAGGGGCCTGTTTGAGTCCTATGACTTGGACATCAGGCAAAATCTCCACCCCGACTCCAGCACTTTCACTTTCATGAGGTCTGGAGGCAAAGGGTCCTGAATTGACCACCTTTACCTCTGGGGCTTACATCTCCCGCATTCCAGCAGCTTCTGTGTGGCCAGTGCCAAATCAAACCACCACCTGGCATGGGTGAAGTGGTTCTGCTCCATGTATGGGTGAGATCCACATAGTGGCATTTTAACAACCTGCTGCTGGAGGACGAGCACTTCTGGGACTCATTCTGTCGATTCTGGGCTGCTTGTGTTTCCCTTCTTTGAGGCTATGGAAGCGCAGATCCGGTTCCTCCAGAACTTGGATTATGGCTCCCCCTTCTACTCGCTGGAAGAAAGGCAGGGAATCTGTCAGTAGCTGTTGAGGCCACTGGTTGACAGATCCCAGGTTTTTGATCTGGAGGGCATTGGTGGCCAGGCCCGAGCCTATTACGGTGCTTTGTTCTCTTTGGATCAGTCCAGTGAGAATGCTGTGAGATTTGTGGTAGGATGCACTGAGTCATGTTGGCCAAGTGAAGCTGATCAATATGCTTGGGAGACAAGTCACCAGGGCTGGACAGGCTGTCTGTGGAGTTCCACAGAGTGTTCTGGGATGTCCTGAGGCGACAACTACGCTGAGGTCCTGAGGGAAAGTCTGGCGACTGGAGAGATGCCGCTCTCTTGCTGCAGGGCCTTCATTGTCCTGTCCAAAAGGGGTGTTCTCCACCTGGTTACGAACTGGCGCCCGGACTCCCTCAACAAGGATTACAAAATCTTTTCCAGGGTCATGTCTGTTCTCTGTTGCACTGTGGTGGCTCACATGATCCATCCTGACTGGTCCTACATGGTCCCGGGATGGACAATCCACAACAACACCAACATGGATTGGTGGGCCAGGTTCTGGACCCAGAACACTCGTCTGTTGGTTGCCTTCCTTTCCCTGGATCAGAAGGCTTTTGACAGGGTGGATCTCGAATACTTTCTTGGGACTCTTGTGTCCCAAATCCAAATGCCCACATTGTCCAGATCTGACTCTACACGCCCCTTTGCTTTGGGAGAGGAGTGCAATTAGAAAGCCCCATGTCCTGCCAGTTATATGCCGTCTGCATACAATGTTTCCTGTGCCTCTTGCGGAGGAGTTGATGGACATGGCTCTGTTTGAACTGGTGTCTAGGTCATTCTCTCAGCTTTTGATGATGACGTGCTCCTCATTGACCTGCGGAGAATGCACAAGCGCCAGCAAGTCCAGTGTATGGCATCCTCCGCCAGGATCAACTGGGAGAAATTTTCTAAACTCAGGGTAGGTCAGTGATGACACTCAACTCCCTGCTGGTGGAGCTCAGGCCTTTTGCCTGGAGCACCACCCACCTCTGCTACCTGGGAGTCTAACTTAGCCCTGGCTGGTGAACTGGCAAGAGCTGGAGGCCAAGGTCACTATTTGCCTTGGGCGCTGGACAGGACTGCTCAGAGTGCTGTCCAATAGGGGTTGAGTGCTAGTCAGTTGGCAGTTATGCTTTGGTACCAGTTGGTCACTTTGATCCCTTCCCCCTAGTTTGTTGCCAAGCTCCAGAAGACGCTCAACCACAACTTCCAGGGTAAAAGGGCACTCTGGATCTCTGCTGTGGTGCTGAGAATCCTGCTTAGGGAGGGCAGTCAGGCGCCTTGGCACCCAGGTGGTGACTTTCTGTCTTTAGACTCTGCAGAGGTACCTGTATGTTGAGTATCCTCCTAAATTGTGTGCACTGTGACTTATTGCTTCTTTCAGCTATATGGCCTCAATTGCAACATGTGTACACGATTGGATTTCGGAAAACAATTGGTCGTGCCAAAGAAGAATTTATCATGGACTTTTAACAGATTGTATAAAAGATTAATGAAATTCAATGTGGGGATCCCTGGATCAGTACCAGTGTTTAAATTGCTGGGTTATGCTCAGGTGTCTCATATACGAACATATGAACCTACGAATTGGGAGCAGGAGTAGGCCACTCAGCCCCTCGAGCCTGCTCCGCCATTCAATAAGATCATGGCTCAACTGATGGTAACCTTGACTCCACATTCCCACCTACCCCCGATAACCTTTCACCCCCTTGCTTATCAAGAATCTATCTACCTGTGCCTTAAAAATATTTAAAGATTCTGCTTCCACTGCCTTTTGAGGAGGAGAGTTCCAAAGACTCTCAGCCCTCTGAGAGAAAAATATTTCTCATCTGTCTTAAACGTGCGATCCCTTATTTTTAAATAGTGACCCCTAGTTCTAGGTTCTCCCACAAGGGGCAACATCCTTTCTACATCCACCCTGTCAAGACCCCTCAGGATCTTGAATGTTTCAATCAAGTCGGCTCTTACTGTTCTAAACTCTAGCAGATACAAGCCTAGCCTGTCCAACCTTTCCTCACAAGACAACCCACTCATTCCAGGTAAAGGCCGGCTACCCGACCTGAACCCGATGGGATCCGACGACATGCGTCGGGGTCGGGTCAGGTCGCACTTCCGGGTCCGGCATTCAGGCTCGGGTCGGGTTGGAAATGCTCTATTACAACCTCAGGTAAGTGTTTCCAATGTTAATGTACTTTTTGGCTTGAAAGGTGGTTTTGTTATAGTTATTTTAAGCTTGTGCAGATAAGCAACAAAGTGAAAAACAAAAGGTAGGTTAACTGATGGTCGAGTTGGGCGCGGGGAAAAAATGGAAGGACTCTGGCCAACTCGGGGTGGGATGTGGTTCTGTCTGGCTCAAGTCGGGTTTCATTTGCAGTCCGGAGCCGGCTTTTAATTCCAGGTATTAGTCTAGTAAACCTTCTCTGAACGATTCCAATGCGTTTACATCCTTCCTTAATAAGGGGACCAATACTGTACAGTACTCCAGATGTGTTCTCGCCAATGCCCTGTATAACTGAAGCATAACCTCCCTACATTTGTATTCAATTCCCCTCACAATAAACAATAACCTTCTATTAAGCTTTCCCAATTACTTGATGATCCTGCATACTAAGCTTTTGTGATTCATGCACTAGGACGCCCAGATCCCTTTGCATCTCAGAGCTCTGCAATTTTTCAGCATTTAGATAATCTTTTTTATTTTTCCTGCCAAAATGGACAATTTCCCATTTTTCTGCATTATACTCCATTTGCCAGATCTTTGCCCACTCACTTAACCTGTCTATATCCCTTTGTAGCCTCCTTATGTCCTCTTCACAAGTTACTTTCCTACCTATCTTTGTGTCATCAGCAAATTTAGCAACCGTACCTTTGTTCCCTTCATCTGAGTCATTTATATAAATTGTAAAAAGTTGAGACCCCAGCACTGAACCCTGTCACACACCACTTGATACATCTTGCCAACCAGAAAATGATCCATTTATGCCTGCTCTTTGTTCCCTGTTAGTTAGCCAATCTTCTATCCATGCCAATATATTATGTCCTATACCATGAGCTTTTATTTTCCACAATAACCTTTGATGTGGCACCTTATCAATTGGAATCTAAGTACAATACGTCCACAGGTTCCCCATTACCCACAGCACGTTACTTCTTCAATAAATGGGTTCAACTCCAATAAATTGGTTAAACGTGATTTTTCTTTTACAAAACCATGTTGACTCTGCCTAATTACCTTGAATTTTTCTAAGTACCCTGCTATAAAGTCTTTATTAACAGCTTCTATCATTTTCCCTCAGACCGATGTTAAGCTAACTCGTCTGTAGTTTCCTGCTTTCTGTCTCCCTCCCTTTTTGAATATGAACAGACTACTGGTTCTAACTGATGTTCTGTTCTTGGAAAGTGCAACCCTGATTAGATCAGATGTCTGCTGCTTTAAAAAAAATTCCTGAGAAAACAGTTATTTCCTTCAACCTTCATGGAACTAATGGATATTCTGCTAACACAAAGAATAGAGGAGTCAATGATTGCCACATATCGAAATGGTGAGATACCAGACCCGGGTGTCGGTACAATGGAAGGATTAAAGGCAGGCAGAATGAGGATGAAAGCACCTTTAACAGATTTGGCTATTACAGCAGAAGACAGAATTGGAGCAATTGGGGAATGAACCCCAGGAATGCCCAAGGACAGTTAATAGGTGCTTCAGGTGTGACTTGAAATATCATTATGAAGTGAGCTGTCTGAAGCAGAGTGGCAGGGTCCTCTGACATATGAGAATTCTGAGAAAAAAGATGGAGATAATGATGAATCCAAACAAATTGTACTAACCACATGGAGTTAATGCTGGATAGTGCTTACACCTCGACAATATGTTGACCAGATTGTTTAAAACGTTACCTCCATTCACTAAGTAGTGAGGACCGACGC
Source organism: Heterodontus francisci (assembly GCF_036365525.1). Classification (NCBI taxonomy): domain Eukaryota; kingdom Metazoa; phylum Chordata; class Chondrichthyes; order Heterodontiformes; family Heterodontidae; genus Heterodontus; species Heterodontus francisci. The sequence goes on along the minus strand of NC_090372.1, from coordinate 113,742,012 downwards.
AAGATTAAGGGATATAAAGATACTACTTGCTTTAGGTTTGGAGATAGCACACCGATGTCACTAAAGAGAGTTGTGGTTCCATGCAAAATAGGTGGAGTAAGTCATTTTATAAGTACTAACGTAGTCTCTACTGAGATATCTATTGAGTAAACCTTATATAAAAGGCACAAATGAAACTTGGCATGGAACATGATAAGGGCTTTATTCTTGCAAAGTCAGTGGATCTGCAGTTTACCCAATAAGGACATTATTGTACCCCCTGAACAAAATTTCTTGTTTCTTGTCAATGTGTTAAACAAGTATTAATGGCATTAGGTGATAAGAATCAGGGAAAAAAGCAAATTGTCTTAAGTTACAAAGACAGTTTGCTCACCCTCCTTGTTGAAGGTTAAAAATTGTGCTAAAAGATGATTTGAAGAGTATATGAAGCTAATAGAAGAGATTAGTAAGAAGTGTGAAATCTGTTTTTAAAAAAAAAAATCAAATGGCCACCATGTCCTATTGTAAGCTTTCCATTGGCACCTATCTTTAGCAAGGCAGGTGCCATGGATCTAAATGAATGGGACAAGGACAGAAATACGTTCTACATTAAGTAGTCCTGGTGAGTCTTTCTATAATAATACTTAGGGAAAAAAAGGATTAGTATAGGGAAAATAGTGGCGAAATGGAGAGGGACCAGACTTGGGGCACCTGTGAAGTTTCTGAGTAATACTGGAGGGAAATTTGCCAATGATGATCTCTAGCCAATATCTCTTGCCAAAACCTTAAATCTGTGTTGCCTATTCCTTGTATGATCACCTAATGGGAGCAGCTTTTCTTTGTCTACCTTATCTAAACCTGTCACCTTGTACACTTCTATCAAATCTCCCCTCAATTTCCTTTATGGCAAGGAGGACAAACCCAGCTTCTCCAACCTAGCCGTGTAGCTAATCCCTGGAATCATTCTGGTATATCTCCTCTATACCTTCTCAAGGACCCTTACATCCTTCCTCAAATATGGTGAGACACATTGCTCTAGTTGTTGCCTAACCTGAGCTTCAGACAGGTTCAGCATAACTGCATATTTCAGAATGTGGCTGTCATTTAAATTTTTATTTATTTATTCGTTTATATTTTTTTAAACCATGTGTCTGTCTTAAACCTTGTTTTTCATGTTTTTGCTTTTGTACAGAGCTGTTCATTATTCTGCCATTAACTCTCTCTGGACTAATACTTGCTCTTTTAATACACTAATATTAGCAATCGCTTTGCCTTTCGTTCCATGACATCTTTGTCATTTAATCTCTCCTGTCCTCCGCCCTATCACAGGCCTTTACGTTTGTTCTTCTTCCCCCCGCCCCACCACCACCCTCAATTGCTCAAAACCTATTCCATTTATAACCTTTGCCAGTTCTGATGAAAAGTCACAGACTTGAAATGCCAGCTCCGTTTCTCTTAAAAACAGATGCTGCCAGACATAGGGAGTATTTCCAGTACTCTTTTTTTTTTATTTCAGCATAACTTCCCTGCTTTTACACACAATACCCCTATTTATGAAGCCCAAGATTTCCTAATGCTTTGCTGACTCAATATGTTCTCCACCTTCAAAGATCTATACACATGAACTCCCAGCTGCCTCTGCTCCTGCATAGTCTTTAGAACTATGCCATTAAGTCGATATTGCCTCTTTCTGTCCCGTCTGCCAAAATACATAACCACACACTTTTCTATTATTTTCCCCTTCCCCCATTCTCCTCTTCCTTACATATTATATGTCAGAAAAGCAGTGATCCTGGCACTGACCCTTGGGGAACACCACTGTCTGCCATCCTCCAATCTGAAAAACAGCCATTTAACTTCACTCGCTGTTTTCTGTCCTTCAGCCTTTTTTTTAGCCAAGCTGACACCATCCCATTTATGAGCCTCAATTTTTGTAACCAGCCTTTTATGTGATACTTTGTTAAACATATCTTAAAATCCATATGGACAGCATCTATTGCATTCATTTCATCAACCTTCGCTGTTAGTCCATCAAAAAATTCAAGTGGACTAGGCAATTACGATCTGTCTTTTACAAATATGCGCTGGCTCTTAATTAACCCAAACCTCTCCAAGTGCCTGTTAATTTTCTTCACCCCAGTTTTAGCGACCTGGGATGCAAGCCATCCAGACCATGCAACTTATCCACTCTAAGCATAGCCAGCCTTTCCAGTACATCCTGCTTTTCAATTTTCACCCCATCCATTACCTCTATTATCTCCATTTCTACTGAAATTTGATCAGTATCATCTTCCTGAGTAAAACTGATACAAGGTACTCATCAAGTTTTTTAGCCTTGCCCTGCACCTCGAAGCAAATACACCGTGACACGCACACCGGAAGTGTGATGATACAACAAACGTGGAGTAACTCTGAGAGTTATGAAAAACGGGCTTTGTCTTTATAACGTGAACCTTTATCTTAAAAAGTGAACAATTGTCTAAAATGGCCACCAAAGAGAAAGGGGATTGGCCTGTTGTGTATTTGAACTGCTTGACAAAGGACAAATCTTCAAAGCCAAAAGATGTTTCGAAACCCATCTTACACCTATCCTAAAACATTACAGAGCTGGATGTCTTCTTCTGAAACAGGAGTGAAGTAGCCACGTCCTCGGCCATTGTCTGATCATCATGAGGAAAAGATGACGATGTCTCCTACCAGGAGGTGAGAGCTAACCCAATTTTATCTTTTAAAATGAGAGCCAGAGAGAGACTGACCCGGAAGGGAATCTACTTGTAACAGCTTGAGTTCTAGCCAAGCTAGGAAGCACAGTGCCCTGCTAAAAAATCGGACATCTACAGTATACAGCAGGAAGAGCTAGAAGTAACCCACCATCTTCAACAGAACCTTCAATCAATATCACGTAAGAGCAGAGCACATATCAAACTTTTTTCACAAAGTAAAAATGACTCCTTGTGTGTCTCAGGCACCAGGAAAGGAGATAACCATCCTCAGGGATACCGGTTGCTTTCAAACCTTACTGGCAGCCAAATTGTCAGAAATGCCACAGGAAAGCAGAACAAATATCATAGTGTTAGTAAAAAGGCTTACTGGCAAATGCTTGAAGGTTTACTTTGTTAAAATTTACCTACAGAGTAAGTTGGGTCACTGGTGTAGTGACAGTCAGAATCATTCCGAGTTTACCCATGCAGGGGGTAGACCTATTGCTGGGCAAAGATTGGCAGGAAGCACAGTACTGTACCCAGAAGGTCCAGCGCAGTACACGGAGACAGGGGAGAGAACAAAACTCTGTACAATTACAGAGGAATGGGGACGTTCCAATAATCCCACAGGGGTGGGGGGCGGGCGATCGAGCCAGAAGAATTTAAAAGGGCCCAGATCAAGCCAAAAAGATTTATAGAAGTTTAGATAAAAGCTGAAAGAAAAGCAACCAAGTTATAGTTAGATGATACCTTTTGAAGATTTAAATAGGAAAGAGGAAAGTTCCCAAACAGGAAAACCAAGAGTGAGGGAAATGCCTCACCTAGTTGAAGTGCCACAGGGGAGTGCAGTGGGAGCTGGACAACCACCTGCAAGCAGGAGTGTCCCAGAGGACATGCGGCAGATTAGGGAAACTCCTATTTCTGAAGGAAATGGGAAGGTAACGTACTCTAACGTGATCCACACTTGTGCAAATCACAAGGAAACAAAAAGTGAGGTCAGCACTGAAGAACCACACAATCAGGTTCCAAATCCAAAACTAATCAAACCCAACAATTTAGAGTCATAACTGAGCAAGAACAAGGGGCCGGAAGAAATCCGAGATGCCTCGCAGGGGCTAAAAAAAAAAGCATCACCCCAGTGTTACGACCAGGTGAGAAAGAGGTCTAGGGGTTCCCTCTCAGTCTTTTCATAGTTTGACCGTAACAGAGTTAAATTTTGAAAACACCGTGCAAGAGCTTCCCCTCAGTGAATCATTGTCCACTGCTCTCCAGTTATAGTGGCAAAGAAATCAACCAGACAGTTTTTCCTAGATTTAAACAAGAAAGGTGTAAGTTTATTAACCTTAAAACTTTAATTCGGTTAAAACTACTACGAATACGTGACGTGACCACGCAAGCGTGCGTACGCGATAAACACACAGGCAGATAGACAGAAGAGGAGAAAGAATAAAGGGGAGAAGTTTGAAGCAGTAGCTGGAGTTTATTTACTGTCTTTTGAGTTCGATGTAGAGTTTTTGCACTTAAATTTTGCTGTTTCGTTGGGGCCTAGTGCACATTTTCAAACTTGTTTTGATGTCGGAGTCTTCTCTTATGAGGTTTAAGTGGCTTCAGTGGATCTGGAAATTTGTGAGAGAGCACCAGGGAGAGACCTTCCAGTCTCTCAAACTGTCCTGTGAGCACAATTCAAAACCCCTGGGCCAGCAGGTTGATCCTGTGACTAGGATTTTTCAACAAACTTTCTTGCGTTTTTTGTAGATTCTCCATCTTAGCACACACTCTCAGTGGAGGGGATGGAATGCTGGCTTGTTACACATTCGATGTCTGGTGATCAAAATCCATTTGGGTTAATTGGATCAGGGAGCAGTTCCATTGTCTTCTCCAGGCACTGTCACTTAGAATGCAAATATTTCCAGCCACTGCTGTGATCTTTTTAAATAAGTCATCTTTTCAATCCAGGAACACTTTAAAATTAATATTTCATATGCAATTAATATGCCTCATTTGTGGCAGGCGGGGTCTTCATGACACCTTCCACACCTAGCTGAATGAAATGTGTTTTCTGGAAGAGCATTTCATTAAAAAAGCAGAGTAAGTACAGGAAAACACATTCATCTCTCTCATTCATTCTCATTCATTCAGAAATACTAAAAATGTGTTACTGCCTGTCTTTTCTTGGTAGTAGTGCTGCTTTAAACTGCCCTTTATGGCATCCCAGTACACATGTGATTTTTGGGGAAGTTTTTCAGTTTGCACATTTCCATGACTGCCTAGGGTGTCTTTGTTCCTGTTCAGGTCTGCAGGGGGAGGGTTAGATTTAATTAGCCCTAAATTGGAATTCTGCTCAGGTGGGTCCATTTTGAACTCACTCTCAGTGCTTTGAAGAGTCATGCAAGGGCATTTCACCTTAGGGGACGGTTGGTGCCGTTTTCTCCTGACTGTGGGGGAGGATTATTTGCTAATCTTTCCTTTGTCCTCTGGGACACCCCTGCTTGCAGGTATTTGTCCAGATTCTACTGCATTCCCCTGCAGCACTTTGAGGCATCACTGTCAACGGTTTCTCTTCCCTATGAGGACTTCCTTTGTCTCTGCAGGTTCCTGTAAATGCTGTTAGTAACTCTGGTGTCCGCATTTACATAGGAGGATGTGGGGTCTAGTTTTTCCAACATTTCGGGGTTGGCTGACCAGACAGTAGGAGTTTCCATTTGGGTTTCCACCCTGACTTCCTTTAATCTGTCCTGTTTGTCCCTTTTTCCCCTTTTCCTCTCTAACCTTTTGCCAGCCTTGTGCCTGCCTGTCCCCTTTTGTTCTCGGCAGGGGTCACTTATATTTCAACAGCCCTCTGCTGGAGGGTCCTCCAAACAGCAATACAGGACTTAAGAGTGTAGATTTCACTGTCGATTGGGGTTTCCCCTCAACCTGGCACATGTGGCAACTCCTACAGGACATCACCACATCTTTCTGGAGTTTTGGCCAATCAAGCTGCTGTCTTATGCAGGCTTTGGTTTTTCATATACCGACATGTACAGACTATCTCGTGGGCCATTCTTAATATTTCTCTCCGGTACCTCTGCGGCACCAATAACTGGTGAACCACTGTCCACTCCTTGCTCTCAGGTCTGCGAGGAGAACTCCACTTCCTCATTGGTACCTCATTCTTTAAATAGTAGCAGTCAGAGACTCCCTCTGCTTCAGTTTCAGACTGGGCAGCCTGTGCTAACTCTCTCAATACTGGGTCGGCTTGCTGAGCCTTGGCTGAGGAAGATCCATTTAACTCATGCCCTGGGTCTTCGAACTTTCCAAAGAAAGTGTCAGACAGACAGACCTCATGGTCACCTGCCTGCAGTACCAATTCAGTCTCCTCTGGGGGAGCTGTTTTGGTCTTGGCCCAATTCACTACACATTCAGGGAAACTGTAGGGGACTGTCTCCTGCCACTGCCATGTCTCTCTGACCTCCTGCGGTATCTCTTTCATTACTGGGGAAACTACCACCTTTGTCCCCGCCAGATCATTACCTAGGAGCAGGTCAACCCTGTCTACAACAAACTAGGAAATCCCTACGGTCACCGGTCCTGAAACTAGGTCGCACTCCAAGTGCACCCGGTGTAAAGGTACAGGCGTACACTGCCCTCCAATACCATTCACCACCATTCTGGTATTTACTGCACACTCTGAGGGAAAGGTCAGTAAAAGGGATCTAGTGGCCCCTGTGTCCCTGAGGATTACTATGGGCTTGCTTGCCCCACTCGAGGGATGTGGGGTTACTCTCCCTTCAGACATAAAATCGTGATAACCTTCAGGAATCATATTAAATTTTCCTGCATTTGCAGCAGTATGCTTCCTGGATCTTACTATTGCTGCAGTTAAAGCCACAGCTTGTTCTGCTGTGCTTTCCATTCGCTCTATGAATTTTCTCCTTCACTGAGCAGGTGTGCCCTGATTAACCCGACAGGCTTTCCCCATAGTTTCCAGCAGTCAGCTCTTATTTCAATGGAAGCACACAGGTCTCCGGGTCTCTCTCCTACTTACAGGACTATCCTTTTTGGCTGGAGGAGGGCCCCCTCTCTGTCTTGCTTTTCTTTCTCTCCCAGGACTGCTTGGGCTCCTATCACCTTCCCACCCTTTGTCCTTTTTGGATTTGTGAGGGTGACTTGGAAAGGTTTTCCCCTTGGGAACCGACGTGTAGATCAGAATAAACTCATTAGCCAAAACTGTGGCTTGCCTTGCTCTATGCACTTTCTGTTCCTCTGCATGTGTCTTTATGGAGAGTGGGAGAGAGTTTTTAAATTCCTCGAGCAAAATTACCTCTGAGGTTTTCATAGCTGGGCTACCCTCAGCCACTGGTCAAAAGCCAGCTGCTTACTTCTCTCAAACTCCAGATAAGTTTGATCAGCTTGCTTCTTGAGGGTTCTAAACTTTTGGAGATAGGCTTCCGGTACAAACTCATATGCCCCAAGGATATATCAGTTCATAATTGGATGAACTCTCATCTGACAACAGGGAATAAACCTCATGGGCATTTCCTGTTAGCTTGCTTTGTAACAGCAGAGTCCAAGTTTCAGCTGGCCATTTTAACTGCCTTGCAAGTTTTTCAAAAGATACAAAAAATGCTTACACATCTCCCTCATTGAATTTTGGAATCAATTGAGAAAATTTTAACAATTCTGTACCCAGCCCTGAATTACAATCCTCCACATTGGCCATGCTTTCACTGGAGTTACTCTGTTGCACCCTAATTAACTCTAGACGCCTCAGCTCTATCTCCTCACGTTCCTTCTGGGAGGCTCTTGCTTTCTCTCTCCTTTCTTTCTCCTGTCTCTCTCTCTCCGTCTTCTAATTCAAGTTTCTTCTGTTCCAGTTGTATCTTTACTAGCAATACCCTGTCAGAGTCTATTTCTAACCCTGTTTCTGCTTCAGATTCAAGGGAAAAATGGTTGGCCACTAGCCTTAGGAGCTCAGACTTTCTAGCCTTGGCACGGACAGTGATCCCACATGCTCAGCCATTTTTCTCAACTCTTCCATAGACAGTGCTTTTAACTTATCCCAAGTTACTTCACCCTGGCTTGGGAGGTTACTGGCCTCAGTCACAGACATGTTGGTATTCTAGCACACACAACCACAAGAAAACCTGTATTGATTTTTTTTTTTTTTCTTTTTGATTGGGATCAATTTGACTTCCCACTTCCAATTTCTCTTTCGTCTCTGGGTCGAATCCGGACGCTAGCCCCCAAATTTCTGTTACGACCAGGTGAGAAGGGGGTCTCGGGGTTCCCTTTCAGCCTTTACCTGGTTTGACCGTAACCAGGTTTAATTTTTAAAACACCATGTTTTAGGTTCCTCTCAGTGAATCCTTGTTCACTTCTCTCCAATTGTAGTGGCAAAGAAATCAACTAGACAGGTTTTCTTAAACTTACACCTTTTTTGTTTAAATCTATTAACCTTAAAACTCTAATTCGGTTAAAACTACTACGAATATGCAAAGATGCTAACGTGCATACGCGATGAACACACACGTAGATAGTGACGGGAAAGGAGAAAGAATAAAGGGGAGAAGTTTGAAGCGATAGCTGGAGTTCATTTACTGTCTTTTGAGTTCGATGTAGAGTCTTTGATTGCACTTAAATCTTGCTGTTTCGTTGGGGCCCAGTGCACGCTTTCAGACTTGTTTCGATGTAGAAGTCTTTTCTCTTGAGGTTTAAGTGGCTTCAGTGGATCTGGAAATTTGTGAGAGAGAGCGCACCAGGGAGAGACCTTCCTTTTCTTTTGTCTTCAAATTGCAGTCTCTCAAAATGTTCTGTGAGCACAATTCAAAATCCCTGGGCCAGCAGGTTGGTCATGTGACTAGGATTTTTCAACAAACTTTCCTACCTTTTTTGTGGATTCTTCATCTTAGCAGACACCCTCAGTAGAGGGGATGGAATGTTGGCTTGTTACACATTCACTGTCTGGTGATCAAAATCCATTTGGGTTAATTGGATCAGGGAGCAGTTCCATTGTCTCCTACAGGCACTCTCTCTTAAAATGCAAATATTTCCAGCCACTGCTGTGATCTTTTTAAACAAGTCATCTTTTCAATCCAGGAACACTTTAAAATTAGTATTTCATATGACTAAATTAATATGCCTCATTCGTGGCAGGTGGGGGTCTTCATGACACTAGAAATATGAACTATCAATGTGCCAGAACCTGAATGGTTAAAAACATGTATTCTGGAAGCAGTAGTTTAGAACCTCAGTAACTGAAATTTGCATACTACAAGCTTCACCAACAATTACATGGTCCTGGAGATCAACATTCCTAAAGTAGTACGAACTGGTGTGAGAGAAACTACAACCCCATTTGACAACTTGAGCACTAAAGAAGTGCAATTTCTTGATGGTACCTCATCCAAAGAAAGGATGATGGAAAAAACGTAGGCTGGAAGCCTGAGGAGTAAAAGAAATGAATGTGTAAAGTGATGTGACCGTGAACTGTCTACTGTTTGTTCCCTCTTTCTGAACCTTAAAAAAAAAACATAAAAATGAAATCCAATAATTTCATTTTTTGCCTTTTGGGGGAGGTGTCATGCACACCAGAAGTGTGATAATACAACAAACATGGAATAACTCTGAAGAGTTATGAAAAACGGACTTTGTCTTTAAAAAATGGATGAGAGAAATCTACAATCATCTCAGGCCTGCATCCATCTAGAACTTGATTCTCAAGAGAATTCAACAGGTTTATCGTAGCCTTTTCCCCCACTAAGAAACACCTTCCCTTTTCCTTTTTAACCACTTTTTTTTATCATGTTTGTGCTTTGGGCCAGGGCTGTTAATTTTTCTGTCAATTAACACCCTCTCTGCACTAATGCGTTGGTTTCAGCACACCATTAACATACTGTTTGCCTTTGCTCCTTGACCTTATGGTCAGTTATTCTCTGTGTCCCTGTCCTATCAACACCCCTTTTGTTATCTCTTGCCCCACCCCTGTGTTATTTGCTTAAAACGTACTACATTTCTAACCTTTGCCAGTTCTGATGAAGGGTCACTGACCTGAAACGTTAACTCTGCTTCTCTCTCCACAGATGCTGCTAGACCTGCTGAGTATTTCCAGCATTTCTTGTTTTTATTTCAGATTTCCAGCATCTGAAGTATTTTGCTTTTATTCTTCTTTCCCTTCTCTGTTTCTTCTCGTATTTGTGTGTGTTAGCAAATGTGTGAGTGGATGGGGTTGCAACAATTTCGGGATAAGATTGATAAGATATTGATGAGATCAATAAACAATTGACTTTTTTTAAACCTACAAGAAATCCTGTTGCTGTTTGGTTATTTGAAAAATAAAACACCAAGGGGCTAAACTCTAACACAAATACACTTGCTGCTGTCAGGTGGGGAGTGGAACATGGGGAAACACCCATGCCACACCACATGGCCGTAACAACTGTCTTTGCCCCTAATGGGTCCCACCCAGCCTCTTACTATGCTTATATACTGGCTGGTACAAGATTTTTGGGCTCTCTTTTATGTTAGCTGTCGTTCTATTCTCAGATTGTCTGTTTGCCAGACTTATTTTCCCCTTCTCTTTCCTTCTCAACTTGTATTTGGCCTGGTTCTCACTTGATGAATTCATCATGCATCATACACCATCTTTTTTTTGTTTCTTTCTTTATGTTCCCTATCTTCCTTGTCCTCCAAGGAATCCTGACTTTTGTTCCCCTACCTTTCGCCCTTGTTGGAATGTACCTAGCTGATACATGAAACAGCTCCTCCTTTTAAAGATTTTCCAGTCATTCTTTGGTTTCCTTTTGCCCTGGCTAGATCCCTTCTTATCCCATTGAAGTTTGCCCTCTTCCAATTTAGAAGTTCTACTTTAGATTGTCCCTCGCTCTTCTCCATTGCTAATCTAAACCTTATGATATGAAGATCATTTTCACCAAGTGTTCTCCCACAGAAACTTGGTCCACTTGGCCCACCTCATTCCCCGGTATCAGATCCCGCAATGCCTCCTTCCTGGTTGGATCAAGAACATACTGGTCAAGGAAGTTCTCCTGAACACATTTCAGAAATTCCCAGCAGAATATTCTGCATCCAAACAAAGAGTAGGGATAAATGGGTATTTTTCCAAATGGCAAGCAGTGACTAGTGGGGTACCACAGGGATCGGTGCTAGGAACCCAGCTGTTCACAATATATATTAATGATTTAGATGAGGGAACTAAATGTAATATCTCCAAATTTGCAGATGACACAAAACTGGGTGGGAGGGTGAGTTGTGAGGAGGATGCAATGAGGCTTCAGGGTGAGTTGGACAAGTTGAGTGAGTGGGCTAATGAATGGCAGATGCAGTATAATGTGGATAAATGTGAGGTTTTGCACTTTGGTAGCAAAAACAGAAAGGCAGATTATTATCTGGCTATAAACTGAGAGAGGGGAATATGCAATGAGACCTGGTATTCTCATACACCAGTCGCTGAAGGTAAGCATGCAGGTGCAACAGGTGGTAAAAAAGGCAAGTGGTATGTTGGCCTTCATAGCGAGAGGATTCGAATACAGAAGCAGGGATGTCTTGCTGCAATTATACAGGGCCTTGGTGAGGCCACACCTGGAATATTGTGTGCAGTTTTGGTCTCTTTATCTGAGGAAGGATGTTCTTGCTATAGAGGGAGTGCAGCGAAGGTTTACCAGACTGATTCCTGGGATGGTGGGACTGACGTTTGAGGAGAGATTGAGTCGGTTAGGTTTATATTCAGTGGAGTTCAGAAGAGTGAGGGCGGGATCTCATAGAAACCAACAAAATTCCAGCAGGACTTGACAGGGTAGATGCAAGAAGGATGTTCCTGATGGTGGGGGAGTCCAGGACCAAGGGTCATAGTCTAAGGATACGGGGTAAACCTTTCAGGACTGTGATGAGGAGAGAGAGTGGAACGTGTGGAATTTGCTACCACAGAAAGCAGTTGAGGCCAAAACATTGTATGTTTTGGAAGGAGTTAGATATAGCTCTTGGGTTTAAAGGGATCAAAAGATATGGGGCAAAAGAGGGAACAGGTTACTGAGTTGGATGATCAGCCATGATCGTGATGAATGGCGGAGCAGGCTCAAAGGCCGAATGGCCTACCCTTGCTCCTATTTTCTATGTTTCTATCCTCTCCATCATTCTCTTTACCTTAGCACCAGGGAGGCAACACACCATGTAGGACTCTCAATGATAGTTACAGAAATGCCTGTCAGTCCCCCTAACTATGGAATCTCCTATAATGACTGCATTCTGCGCTTTGCTGTACCCCCTTTTGCAGACCCTTGCCCACTGGTGTAATGGTCTGTACTCCTTCAAGCACTCCCAGCAGTCTTCAATACCAAGTACCAGTTTGAGAGTGATGCGCACACACACCCCAAAGACTCCTGAATTTCCTACTTCCTACTGTTCTAGATGGCCATCCATCTACTATCCTGAACACACTCTGCCCTGTGATCCAAAAGAATTCTCATCTCCCTGATGCTCCGCAGTGACTCCAGCTGCCGCTCAAGCTTAGTAACCCTGAGCTCGAGTTCAAGCATCTCGAGATACTTCCTACACACATGGTACCCCAAGACACATGAAGGATCCTGAAGTTTCCACATGGCGCAGGAACTGCAGGCAACAGGTCTCAGTTGCCTATCCATGATCTTTAAAAAAAAAAGTTCAATAAATCTTTTTAAATCTAGTTTAGTATCTTGTTTAAGTTATTAATTTTAATTAATGCCTTTAGACCTGCTCTTTGCTAATACTGTTATTGTTAATTCATTTACTGTTAAATTTTCCCCAATTTGAAATTTTTATTTCCTGGCACCTAGTTTAGAGAGGAAAAAAGAGTAATGTCCACCAGCCAGTCACTTACTTATTTTCCTATGATGTCACACTTGAATTTCTTTTCCCCCTTTCAGGCACAGTCCATCCACTCCCAACAGAACTCTTTTGCCTGTTCCTGTCTCACTGAGTTCCCACTTCTCATGATTCATCAGAGTGAATTACAAAATCTCGGACTCTGAGCAACTGATTTAAGTAAACCAGGCAGCTTGTATCTCTAATATTCATGTGCTGAAGGTCCTGACGAACAGAATACAGTAGATCAAGGGCTGGTTAGTGATAATGTGAGTGATCATGACTACATCCAAAGGCATATTGCCCAGAGTGAGCAATGGGGTGACATATATTTCAAAAAGGACTAGTGAATGGAGGGATGCAACAGTTGTGGGACATGTAGGAAAAGCTACTAGCAATTTTAAATATTGGTGAATGTTCAGGATAATGGCCAGGAAGTGAGGTCCATGGACTAGTAGAAAGGTGTGAAAGAGTGGGGAGAAAGAAAGCACAGTGCAAGTGCAGATAGTGAGTCCAGAAGTGCCTGTTGAGTCAGAAAACAGTTGCAAGCTGGAGAAGGAATCTCTGACTAGTGCAAGAGGGGGATCTCACAGAAGGACTCTTGACAGACATAAACGTGCAGGTGGAGGCTGTAGCTTGAATAGATTAGACAAATGAAATAAAAGGTCGTGGAACAGTCTCAGACCAGAACTAGAAGCAGAAGTCCTCGTGATTGTGAAGTTTTGCTGGCTGCCAGTAAACTTGTGGTTAAATTAATACGAGAGGCTAAGTAAAGGGATCATAAAAGCAAAATACTACGGATGCTGGAAATCTGAAATAAAAACAGAAAGTGCTGGAGATACTCAGCAGGTCTGGCAGCATCTGTGGAGAGAGAAGCACAGTTAACACTTCAGGTCAGTGACCCTAAAGGGATTTGATTAATTTGATTAGAGATACAGCACTGAAACAGGCCCTTCGGCCCACCGAGTCTGTGCCGAACATCAACCACCCATTTATACTAATCCTACACTAATCCCATATTCCTACCAAACATCCCCACCTGTCCCTATATTTCCCTATCACCTACCTATACTAGTGACAATTTATAATGGCCAATTTACCTATCAACCTGCAAGTCTTTTGGCTTGTGGGAGGAAACCGGAGCACCCGGAGAAAACCCACGCAGACACAGGGAGAACTTGCAAACTCCACACAGGCAGTACCCGGAATCGAACCCGGGTCCCTGGAGCTGTGAGGCTGCGGTGCTAACCACTGCGCCACTGTGCCGCCCCACAGTGATAGTTGGAGAGTTTTTATTTTCATGGGATGTGGGTGTCACTGACACAGCCAGCATTTATTGCCCATCCCTAATTGCCTTTGACAACTGCTAGGCCATTTCAGAGGACAATTAAGAGTCAACCACATTGCTGTGGGTCTGGAGTCGCATGTAGGCCAGACCAGGTAAGGACGGCAGACTTCCCTCCCTAAAGGACATTAGTGAACCAGATGGGTTTTTACAACAATCGATAGTTTCATGGCATCATTACTGGGAATAGCTTTCAATTCCAGAATTATTACATATTACTACAGTTATTAATTGAGTTTAAATTCCACCAGCTGCAGTGGGGGGGAATTTGAACACTTGTACCTAGGGCATAGCCTGGGTCTCTGGATTACTAGTTCAGTGAAATTAACACTCCACCACTGTCTCTCCATAAGGTTTGAAGAGTTTGGAGTTTATTCTGAGGTACCAGATAAGGGGCAACCAATCAGCTTTGTCATATTCATGGATTTGTACTAAAAAATGACCACCTAGATGGGACTTAAAAGACTAAAGTGAGGATAGTTGCTAGGGGGTTTGAAGAGCGACTGGTTGATACAAATGTTAGAATGGAATCTCTCAGCTGGAAAAGTAACCTTGAAAATCTTTTTGGTTCTTTTGGGCACATATTCATAGGAGTGTAGATCAATCGACATAAAAGCCATATTTCTGCAGGGAGATACTTTACAGAGAGAAGTGTTTCTGAAACCTCCCAAAGAGGCAGAAGGAAAACTATAGAAATTAAACAAATCTGTCTATGGCCTGAATGATGCTTCCAGGTATGGTATTCTTTGGTGAGATGTATTTTGCTAAAAATCAGTTGTGTTCAACTAAAAGCAGATCCCGCAATGATTTAATGATATCATAAAGGAAGAATTTAAGGCATCTTCATAACGAATGTTGATTTCCTATGGGGTGGTACTGGGGAATTTGAGATCTGTTTCAGATAAGAGTAGAATTTAAAATTGAAAGTCAGGCTTGTGAGGCTTTTAGATATATTAGTTTAGATATTAAGCAAAGTATTTCTGGAATAACTTTAAATCCAAAAATCTTATTTAGATAGTGTTATTCCCATCCCGGTTAATTGTACTAGCTCCTCAGAGAAAGATATTTTCAAAGAAGCGACAGAGTTGGTTGGGCACTCAGACTAGAGCAGATGCTAATTTTGATAAGTAAAAGAAAAAAAAACTTGCATTTATATAGCACCTTTCATGATCACTGGTGTCTCAAAGTGCTTTATACTTTTAAAGTATAGTCACTGTTATAATGTAGAAAACATGGCAGTCAGTATGCGCTCAGCAAACTCCCACAAACAGCAATGTGATAATGACCAGATAATCTGTTTTTGTGTTATTGATTGTGGGATAACTATTGGCCAGGACACTGGGGATAACTCCCAGACTCTTACTCAAAATACTGCCATGGGTTTTATACATCCACCCGAACAGGCAGATGGGGCCTCTATTTAACATGTCATCCGAAAGAAGGCACCTCCGACACTGCTGCACTCCCTCAGTACTGCACTGGACTATCAGCTTTGATTTTTGTGTTCAAGACCTGGAGTGGGACTTGAACCCAGAACCTTGTGACTGAGAGGTGAAAGTGCTATCAATGCTCTAAAGTTGAGAATGTTTTAAGGGCGAATGAAACATTAATAGAATTAAATCTAGAGAAATGTGTACTTAAGTTCCTACCCACGGATGACCCAAAGGACATGAAACTAGTCCTTTTTAGCAATGCTTCACATGCTAATCTTCCTGATGGGTATTCTAGTTCAGCTAGTTTATAATATTTCTAATAGGTGAAAATTGGAAATGTTGCCCCTGAGCTTGAGAAGCTTAGAGAATAAGGGTTGTTAAATGTACTTTGATTGCCAGAACACTGGCTCTTCTGGAGGCAGTGGATATGGGATTCTGTTTGTCAAATATTTTAAATGAGATTCTGTACTATGGGAGTACTGAAGATAGTAAACCCATTGGATGTTATGTAGATAATTGTTCATTGTGGCATCATGTACACTGTGGCCTTGCTTGCCTGAAACAAACACTGGAGAGAAAAGAAGTCTCTAAAAATTAAATGAATGGATGCAAGTCATCAGATGTTTCTTTTACAAAAAAATGGATGTACGGCGAAATTGTTAGGGGTCCTAGAGGAGGGGTGTCTTGCTTTTAACAGAATACGGAGGTGCTTGATTTAAGTTGTTTTGAAATTTTGGTTGTACATGGGTAAACTAATTTTTATTTAAAGAGAGAAGGGAATCAGTTAATTTGATAATAGAGTTTAATTGTAGGCAGGTGGTGATCATTATCTGGGGATTCACTTGTGCCTCTCTAAATAGACACTGACTAAAATTGTGGTTGGATTAGGAGGTGCTTGCTTGTTATTCTGTAACTGTAAATAAATGTTTATAGAAATGCCTCCGGAGAATACTCCAACAATTAGAAAAAGCCGTTTCTGCTCACCAGACATTTGTTAGCAGCCTTTCCTGATGCCAGGGAAGTGATTGCCTTTTCAAGCTCCTTTGTAGATTGACCTCCTCGATGGTCTGAAGCCTGGAGATTCGCATTTAATGCTGCTTTTGAAACAGTCGCTTCACTTGGAGAGTTTGATATTCTATCCAGCATTATGTCTGTTTATATCAGGGTTGAGGGATTTGAGTGGTGCCGTTGACTAGAAGCACCCATTGTCGCCTTTATTGCATCAAGCATACATCTTGGGTTTCTATTTTCAAAGCATGTTTTTATCTTCTTGCACAGATAATATGATTGAAGAGCAAAAAAATACATTCATTGCAATTTGCAGTTAACCACTTTGACATTAGCGCATGTCTCGGAGAGGGCTTCATTCGTTCTGCATCAGGATGGCTCAAAGTAAAACTGCAGCAAATTGCAATTTCAAGAGTTAGGAAACATGTGAATCAAAAGTGAGGAAAGCAGCTAGAAAACTACTTATGAGAAACTATTAAGGACCAGACAATAATGAATGACCATCGGGAGAACTTGGCAATAAATAAAACAGAAAATAAACCAGTTGAACATGATTGAGAACACTTTAATTAAAGTCTGCTTTTATTCTTTCAAAAACCAAGATCTCATGAAATAAAACATTTTTCACAATGCTGGAGCTATACTTATAGTAACTCACTTTAATAACTCAAACTGTTTCCTCAGGATGGTTCCACTGATTTTAATGTCACTGCTTGCTCACTCATTTAGGCTGAAGTAGACTCTTTGCAGCCTCGCCATACTATTTGAGCCTGAGCTCTGCTTCACAATCCAATATGCTCTACATCACAAAGACTGCCTACTTGCACCTCTCTAACGTTGCCTCTCTTCACCCCTACCGCAGCAAATACCTCCATGGACTTGTTTCCCCCACCCCCCACAACCCACCTCCCTCTTCCTCCCCCTCCCTCTCCCTCCCTAGGCCACTCGGCCCTTCGAGCCTGCTCCGCCATTCAACAAGGTCATGGCTGAACTGATTGCTCCACATTTCCACCTACCCCCGATAACCTTTCACCCCCTTGCTTATCAAGAATCTTCACAATTGGAGGCTGTGCCATCAGCTGTCGAAACTAACCTGTGGAATTCCTTCCCTAAGCCCCTCCACCTTTCCCTCTTCTAGTTAAAAAGAAAACAATACTTTAAAATCTACCTCTAACCAAGCTTTTAGTCACCTGTCTTAATATTTTTGTTACTTTTTGTTTGATTACACTCCTATGAAGTGCCATGAGACTTTTTACTATGTTAAAGGTGCTATATAAATGCAAGGTTGCTGTTATGCTATAACCCAGTTTTTATTTTGTACAGTTTTTCTTGCCATAAGATGAAGTTGTAGCTGTATGGATATTAGTTCTGAGTGTGCTGCTTGTGCCTCAGCATTTATGAATTACACATAACAAAAGGAAGCAATTGTGATAGATAGGAAGTACACATTAGACACAGAACCTTTAATATGATGATGTATTTTCATACCATATTTAAACTCCTGTGCCTGGTGCTTCCTGCTCTCACACCTGTACATGCCACATCATTGGCTCAAAGTAAAACTGCAGTAAATTGCAATTTAAAGAGTTAGGAAATGTGAATCAAAACTGAGGAAAGCAGCTAGAAAACTATTAATGAGAAACTACTAAGGACCAGACGATACTGAATGACAGTGAGGAGAACTTGCCAATAAATAAAACAGAAAATGAGCCGTTGAATGACTGAACAGTTTGAGAATACTTCTATATTTTTGGTTACGTATTTTTGTTGAGGACTCATTTAAATTGTGGAGATGGATTCATTGGAAGGCTGAAGATTTCATAGAAGCTGGACTTAGCTTTGTTGTTGACAATTCATTGAAAGGACACGTGTTTAAAAAACCTTGCTGGAAGTCATATGCTTTAAGCTTTAACAACAGAAACCTTGGTGACCTGGGGAAGATGTTTACAGAGAAGCCACATGTCAAGGTTTATGGAAGTCAAGAGGTTGACTTTCTGTTTTGGGGTTTTGGTTATTATTTTCAAGTCAGTTGGGGTGTGAACTGTTTTAATGACAGTTGGTTTTGCCTGCCAAGGATAAAGGAACCACCCAGCTCACCTCTTTCTCTACCTCTTTGAAGAAACCCTGCGAAGATCCAGTATCTGAGAGCTAAAATCCCTGGTACTGCATCTCTCCTGAGAAGCTGAAAAACCCTGCTATTGAAATGTGCTGGCTGAAACCCCTGATGCCACTTGTCTCCTGGAAAGCCTGCCAGGCGATTTCTCGACATCTTCAGAACGAATTGCTTCTGAAAAGATCCCAGTGGCCTGTCTCCGTATATCCGGACACCAGACAAAAGTGACATCTGACATTCTTCCATATCTACTCTTTTTTTTTTTCCTTCAAGTATTTGGCCAAAGTATTTTTTTTTTGTCTTTTTTTTGTAACATCTCCGCAGAAAGAATTTGTGTTTTGTTCAGTGTGTGTTTGTGGAGGGGGTGGAATTTAAAAGGGAATGTTCATATTTCAGTCGGTGTTAATGCTTTGCTACGTTACTGGATAAGTCTTGTTTCATAATAAACTGATAATTTTGTTGTTTCTTTAATAAACCAAGTTGGTGCATTTTATTCTGGGATAAATGGTAGAGTATATGATTGACCGAATCCTCCCACCTCAGTCGTAACAACTTTAATTTTAAAAAGGCTGCTTTTATTCTTTCAGAAATCAAAATTTCTGAGATATGAAACATTGAAAATCATATTTCACAATAGCAATTAAGTAGGTCTAGTAAATTCCTTTCTGTGTCTCTAGTATCTGTTAAAGCTGTTACTTGTATGCTCCACCCTCTCTTCAAAGACTTTGCATTGGACTTAGCACAGCTCTGGGCAAAAGTATTCTGCTAGCTGAAGCTATATCTTGTAGTCTGAGTATGCAGCGGAGTTAATTTCTCAAGATCCATCACCAGCATTTTATCAGCTCAAGTGCCACAATGATTCACTTCAGCTTCCAGTAATATATGCTTGACACTTGCAGCATTTTAGGAAAAGCGAGAGGACAAATTTCAAATGGTTTATTAGTTCATATCAAGTGGTTTTTTTTGAAAATGGAATACATGTATGAGAGAGGGGAAAAACAGCTCCATCTACTTGTAGCTTTGACTAATGTTAAATATAAACAAAATACTTAGAATGAACATTCATCTCAACAGTTTCTATTTTTTTAAATAATTTGAAAGAAACTGGTGATGAATTTTAGTTGACCATTAGTGAACCAGTTGGGTTTTCAGAACATGCCACAGATTCTGTGGTTAGTTTCCAGTGCTAGACTTCCGTTTCGCAACTTGCCATGGTGGGATTTGAACTCATGACCTATGGCTTGCTGGTCCAGTGCAATACCCACTAGATTATTATACCTTGGAAGTGTATCAAGTTGAGATAGTGTCTTTCCTTATCCCAATCTGGTTCTTTTTTCCTCATCTCACCTCTGGCTGTTTTGCCAATTATTTTTAAATCTGTTTCCTCTGGTTCGTGATTTTGAACATCTCTAATAAATCTCCCCAAAACCACTTCTATTCTAAGGAGGACAATCCTAGCATCTCTAGTCTGTACGTAACTGAAGTGCCACATCCTTTGTGCCATTGTAGTAAATGTTCTCTGCAAGGCCTTGACATCCTTCCTAAAGTGTGGTGCCCAAAATTGGACACACTACTCCAGCTGGGGCCTAACCAGTGTTTTATAAAGACTTAGCATAACTTCCATGCTTTTGTGCTTTATGCCCCTCTCTATGTCAAAAGAACCAAGAATTCTGTATGCTTTTTGAACAGGCAGCTTTTCAAAAATTTGAGTACATGCATCCCCAGGTCTCTGTTCCTGTAATTCCTTTAAATTGTTTATACAGTTTCCCCACCCCCAAAGTGTGACACACATAATTTCATTGGACAGACAGGATGTGATGCATATGCAAAGTTTTTATAATAGATTATTACAACAGATGAAAATGCATCATTTATCCATTGTCTAGTGTGCCAATTCTTAACCCTCAAAATAATTTGTTGCTGTCCTGCCATTCTGCTGAAATTTGCTATAACTTATTTGTGATATGTGTTGGTGGGTACAGGAGGCCTAAAAATATTCTTTAGCTTACATACAAGCCTCAAACTTCTCTAAAGGGTTAGAGGTGCAAAAACCTCAAATTATACTGTCTTAGCTCCAAGATTGTAACT
This sequence comes from Heterodontus francisci, assembly GCF_036365525.1. Lineage (NCBI taxonomy): Eukaryota > Metazoa > Chordata > Chondrichthyes > Heterodontiformes > Heterodontidae > Heterodontus > Heterodontus francisci. The sequence continues at coordinate 113,721,510 of NC_090372.1, read as the reverse complement.
CAAAGTTGCATGGAAAGGTAACTAAAATGTTTGTCTCTGCTTGTGCTTATAGGTGAACATGTTATTCTTAACCTTGAGCTGTTTGCAGCTAAGAAGAAACCTATGATCATTTGTAATAAACCAAAGCAATTCTCTTTTTTTTTTCTCAGATCTATAATGTTATAAAGTGAGGCTTGTATGTTCGTCTCCCTTCAATCAAGCTGATGAACTGATGTCATAGTAAAACATTTGGAGAGAATCCTCATGCAATCTGGTCAAAAATGAGTGGTTCGAAGCCTGATATCCTGTGGGCTCCTCATCATGTGGACAGATTTGTTGTTTGTGACTCTGAACTTTGCCTGTATCGCACTGAATCAGTAGGAAATTTTGAAGCTAAAGCTGGTTCTTTGAGACTTTCAGAGGACACCACAGCCACGTTGCTGGCAATTAACTCAGACACCCCTTATATGAAATGTGTAGCTTGGTATCCGAAGTATGATCCAGAGTGTTTGCTTGCTGTTGGTCAAGCCAACGGACGGGTTGTCCTTACTAGCCTTGGTCAAGATCGCAATTCTAAATGCAGAGATTTGATGGGAAAGGAATTTGTTCCTAAGCATGCTCGTCAGTGTAATACATTAGCTTGGAATCCTGTGGACAGCAACTGGCTTGCAGCCGGACTGGACAAACACAGGGCGGATTTCTCAGTATTGATCTGGGATATCAGCAGCAAATATACTCCTGAGATAGCAGTCCCAGCAGAGAAGGTTCGACTTTCTGCTGGTGATACAGATGCTGGCCTTGTTGTAACAAAGCCTTTGTACGAACTAGGCCAAAATGATGCAAGCCTCTCCCTTTGCTGGCTCCCAAGAGACCAAAAGCTACTGTTGGCAGGCATGCACCGCAATCTTGCAATTTTTGACTTGAGAAACACCAGCCAAAAAATTTTTGTCAATACAAAGGCTGTTCAGGGTGTAACTGTTGACCCTCACTTCCATGACCGTGTAGCATCTTTCTTTGAAGGTCAAGTGGCAATCTGGGACTTACGGAAGTTTGAAAAGCCGGTGCTGACACTGACTGAGCAACCAAAACCACTAACAAAAGTGGCTTGGTGTCCAACTAGAACTGGCTTATTAGCTACATTAACAAGAGATAGTAATATAATTCGCCTGTATGATATGCAACATACCCCAACACCTATTGGGGATGAAACTGAGCCCACCATAATAGAAAGGAGTGTGCAGCCATGTGAAAACTACATTGCCTCATTTGCTTGGCATCCAACAAATCAGAATCGTATGGTTGTGGTGACATCTAACAGATTAATGTCAGACTTCACTGTCTTTGAGCGAATATCACTGGCGTGGAGTCCAACTACTTCTCTGATGTGGGCTTGTGGCAGACACTTGTATAACTGCAGTGAAGAAGGAGAAGCTAGTTCTGGAGAGAAGGATGTTGCCACAAAAATGAGGCAGCGGGCATTATCAAGATATGGACTTGACACAGAGCAAGTGTGGAGAAATCATTTGTTGGCTGGAGATGATGACCCACAGCTAAAATCTTTATGGTACACTCTGCATTATATCCTTTTGATTAAAATTCAGAGTAGCAAGGTAATGGTTTCATCAAAAATAAAGAAAAATATTACTTAGGAACTCATATTGCAGTAATTTTTTTAAGAAGGCCAAAACTTGCATAAAACTACTCTTTAAATTTTGTTTCACTGCAGCCATTTTTTATTTTATAAGTAATGAAGCTTTCCTGTGAGATTTCAATTTTAGTTTGCTTGAAGGATGTATATTGCTTATTAGGCTGCTGTGATAGAGCTGCATCTGTTGTAGACGAATTGATAGAGATTGATTGCTATGCTTTAATCAGTAACTCAAATTATTTTATATTACGTGACTATCAGGATGGTAGAAGCTGGACTAGATGGGCTGTGGTCTTTTCTTATCTAGCAATTCCTATGTTATGTTACTGAATATTGCAACCTATTTTCAAATCTGAAAGCAAATTGTAGGTGGGTGTTGCACTGCTGTTACCGTGCCATAAATGACATTGTAAATCTACACGGCCTGAGCTCGCTGCATCTATTTTCTCATGGTTACCTGGAGAATAACCCCATTTCCTTGGAATAGTGATTGTTATGTCGAACTCTCTATCAGTTATCGCTTCAGCTGGGTAAAAGTCTTGCTCCAGCTATACATCCCTGGTTGGACAAAATCTGGAGTACTGAGAGCAGCTCTGGGCACCAGACCTTGGGAAGGATATATTAGCCTTAGAGTGAGTGCAGTGGAGATTAAACCCTTGGAGTCCAGGTATAATTCTGGTAAATTACAAGGCAGGATTAAACAAATTAGTGTTGCTTTCCCTGGAATTTGGAAGGTTAAGGGGTGATTTGATTTGAAGTTTTCAAAATATTTAGGGCAATAGATAACATAAATTGGGAGAAGCAATTTACACTAGTTGGGGAGTCTCGAACAAGGGAGCATAGTCAAAAAATCAGAGCCAGACCTCTCAGGAGTGAAATTGGGCAAGTTCACAGGGTGCAGAAGTTTGAAACTCTGTCCTGCAAATTCCAATTGATGCTAGATGAATTGCTAATTTTCAAACTCAGATTGATACGTTTTTGTTAGCCAAAGGTAGAAAGGGATTTGGAGTTGGGTTGCACATCACCCATGATCTCATTGAATGGCAGAACAGGCTTGAGGGGCTAAATGTCTCCTCCTGTTCTGGAGGAACCGGTGGGCAGTATTTCGCTAGAGAGATTAAGGTTTTTCATCTGTTTATCTTGGCCAGGAGTATAAATTTATGCCTTTTTCCCCAGGGTAACTGGCAGAATAACTCAAAAAATAAACTTTAATAAGTATGTTTATTATCCTAATGCATGACAATAAACATCCACCGCTCATAATATTGAAACAACTTGGTTTAAAGACTTAAATAAAGTAATCCAGTAAAACTAATTGAAACTGCATTATATGGCACTAAAAAAGATTTGCTTAAATGCTGAAAGTACACAACACATCCATCATGTCTCGGGGTAAGATAGGTTACTGTTTCTGGTGTAGCTTCTGCAAATAATATTTATACTGACCTTTCTCCATCTCAGTATTAACTTACAATGCAAGCTATTTATTGCTACCAGTCAGATCATTCAAATAATTTTCTCTCACTGTTGAAACAGTTGATATGAATGGGTTGTAGGTATGCCAAATATTTCAATTGCTGCCTAAGGTGCTGAAGTAGTATCATATTTAATCAGAGCTCTGTATTTGATATAAACACGTAAATGATGAGCATTATTTTAATTGCAACAGTTTTTTTTTGAAGCGTTTTGCTACTTTACAGCCAATAAAGTGCTTTTTGAAGTGAATTCACTATTGTAATCCAGGGAAATGCAGCAGCCAATTTTCATACAGCAAGGTCCCACAAACAGCAATGCGATGAGGACCAGATCATCTTTATTTTTGTGTTGGTTGAGGGATGACTATTGACCAGAACAGCCAAAGAAATCCCATGCTCCTCTTGGAATAGAGCCATGGGATCTTTTATGTCCACCTGAGAGGGCAGACAGAACTTTGTTTTAATGTCTCATCAGAAAGATGGAATATTTTGGAAGTGGAATGTGCTATCAATTTTAAAGTAGTTACCTTTCTATTTAGTATCCCACTGATTTTCCTTGTGAGAAAGCAGCCTGCCAGAGGCATTTGATCTCCCTAGCCTGGGTGGAGGAGGGGAAACCATTTTGTGTTGTATGTGTCTGCTCTATCTTCAGCACTTGTGTCCTGGTTACCAAGCATTTTAATTGCTTTTAAAGTGCTGATGTGTAGAAAGAGGAGGGAATGTTGATAATGAGACAAACCTGACATATATCTCACCTGACCTGGTCTTTTGTAGTCAGCACACCTGCTGTGGCTGATGTCTAGCAGGCTGTTTTAGGAATTTGTCTTCTGATGTGAGAGGTTTTGAGAAGTTTATTTTTTCTGATGTTTGAGAGAGTGTTTCAATTCCTTCCAGAACTCCAAAATGTTAAATCAGTTGTGAAGTTGAATTTCAAGACACAAATGCCCTGAAATTCCATTCCAAGGTCAGAACAGAGGTTGGTTGAATTGCTTGATGGGGACACAACTTTGGGTGGAACTCCGTTTCAGTGGGATTCTGCCCAGGTAAAAATGCAGTAAATTCTGTCCAGTGGAGGTGGAAGGTGGAGAACACTATGGCTAGCTTTCATTATGTCAGTGGGTGAGATTATATCTGGGATTTCTGCCCATTACATCCTTTTTAAGGCCTCAGTAGAACTCTTGCCATTAAGAGCTGGCATTTATTTCATTTGAGGTCCAAAGGAAGGTCCCAGTGGCATATACCAATGTCCAGTTGCACCTCTATAACAAATGCCCCTTCAACAATCATGTAAAATGACCCCTATCTCTGGAAATTAGGACTAGGTCAACGGTCTTCACGTTAGGTGTATGGGCCCCACTGTATTTGCATCAGTGGAGTGGGCCCAACATAATTTTGACTGCTGTATAACAAAAATGTAAAACATTGTTTAATTTGCTAAAAGCTTATGCCACATTACTTTTGTAGGGTTGTCTCCTACTGCAAGAATAGTGTTGACTGGTATAGGGTCAGTGTCATTGCCTGGTAATTGCTGGCATGTTCCATTGTGCTGTGACCGATGCCATAAAGCAACTTGGTAAATATTTACACCAGTGTATTTTCTGGAGGAACTTATCACTGGAACAAGGGAGACATGATGCGCTCGGCAGTTTGAAATTTTGTAGGTGGGAACCCTAGTTTTAAAATTTCTGCTTCACCTTGATCTTCTGTTTCATTCCCTAGGGTAAGTTATTAGAAAGGCATTGAGGTTTGTGCATCTGTTTTAAAAAAAAAAAGTATATGAAATATAGTAAATGTGATAAATAATAGACCTTCCGTGGTGTTCTTTGTGCTGAATTGGAAGATATGTTGTTGTATGCTATGTAGCATACAATGTAACATTAGGACCACTGGTTTATAATTTGAATGTCCAATTCTCCTTTTATTATTTTAGGAATGTTAGTGACATTTTCAGGCTTAACTAGCAGAATTGTCCATATTTGTAAGGAATTGTAAATTTGTGTAAATTTTGCTATTAACTTTTTTTAACTGTAGTTTATCTCTTTAGAGGTACAGGATGAAGGGGAAGATGTTGTAGAAACTGCAGCAATAGTTGGGCGCAGTGTGGGTTGGTTGTGAGGTTTTTGAGGGCTCTGGAAGAATGAGGAGGGTGTTGCATGATGTAGAAGGATTGGGATGGGCTTATGAGGCTGAGAGAGGATTGGGCAAGGAATCTTGAAGTCTTGGGAGCATTGGGTGGAGACTCCTTGCTGTAGCAATGGTGAAAGGATGAGTTTGGATTGTGGCAGCACTGGGATGGCAGTGATGAAGTGTGGAGGCATTGGAGAGGGGGTCATTAATGTGGGATCTTTTGGGTTGGCGGAGTGATGGTTTATGGCTGCCACTGATTTCCCTCTTAGGTTGACAATGGAGGGAAAGGTATGTGTGTTGGAGGAGGGAGGTAGTGAGGAGGATGATACAATGCTTAGGTTGGGGGAGCCAACTCTGGTGGAAAGGAAAGACTTTTTCATGTTGCTCACCATCAGAGCTTATTTCTTTCTTAAAATTATGTGCACCGTAACAGACGGTTGAACAAGAAGGTGTATACAACTTGCCATGAGCTGCCTCATATGCTCACCTACCCAATGGCAAGTAATGAAGACAGTGGCTGATTGCAGAAGTATAGATTATAGGTTTGGTTACAGTCATGTTCAGTCATGTTGTGGAAAATTCAAGGTTACAGTATGCTACTAAGAGTTGTTGAAGCATGATGACATTGCGTATAGATTTGCATGCTGTCAATTACTTTTGAAGCTGGTTTTAAAAAAACAAGCTGTTTTTCTCTTGTCACTTTCCTATACTTACAATTACTCATGAAACAATACGCTGAAGATGTAGAACAGAAATCTGTGAACAAGGTGCCTCTTGTATACTCTGGCATTAAAACAATAGCGAAATCAAGTGCGGGTGAGTATGAATTAATTGATGCGTTTCTATCCATTTGTAATTTTTGTTTGTGTTATGGATGCTTGTAGTTTGATTTTCCAGATGTCGTCAAATAACTAAAAGGAATTAATGAAGATTTTAGCTTCAGGAGGACTGAAACAAATTTCCAATCCAAACATCAGGTTTCTTCATTGGGCCACAGTTTGGATCAGGAATATTGAAATTGGCTTAATTTTAACTATCCAGAAACACAAACTGCATAACTCAGTCATACATAGTGGCAACTATTTTTAAAATTTAAGATTTTCCATTTTTGGTTTATAACAGGTCGGTAGCTAAGAAATCTAGAAACGAGAACATTTTAACACACCTTTTTATACCTGTGTTGAATTTATGCAGTCCTATTTTCCTGCTTTACAAGTTTAACTTGTTTTTGATTGGTTATTACACCTCTTGAGAACAAGCACACTTCCAATTTAATTAGATGTACAATTTTTGGTGTAAGTAGAACCTCAAGGTCCTTCTATTCTTTGATTCTGTTTTCATTGTCTGATATCTACACCATTGCGTTTTAGAGGATAGCAGTGACTGGCCAGAATTTTCCCTGCACTTGGAGTTGGGTTTTGAGGTTAGAGGCTGGGAAAGTGGCTTAAAGACGCATCGAACTGGCTCACTGATGTGTTCCTGCCTCTCTGCACTTTTACCAAGAGCAGCATCGCAGTGCTGTTGTCTGCCTGCCTGGCAGCAGCAGGAAGCCAAATAAGGGAGATGATTAGGCACTAATTTTTGCACACAATTCCAATTTTGCCAGAGACACCGGGACCCCTGAAGTGTGTGTGACTCTCCAGCACAAAGGAGGCAAGTGCACAGCAGGAGGGCCCAGTGGCTCCAAGTTTACACAAAATTGGTAAATACTCGGAAGACAATGGGAAACCTGTGATCATGGGTCGACAGAGGCCTGCAATTACAGAAGTCTCTTTTGGAGCCTGCTCCCACTGAGAGTGCTGGGGATTAAGAAAATCATTCTGACCCCTTCCTCCTCACTTTTTGGTGATCTCTCTTGTGCCCCAGTCTCCCTCACATGCTGGCTCCTGATTGGCACTCCCACCTGCCCGCCATCCCTAATCGGATGGCGAAAGTGGAGGCAACCTACCATTTGGCCGCCTCCCATAAAATTAAGCCAGTGGGCGTGTTACTGAAACGTGAGGAGTCGGGACCTGGAAATTGACCCACTGTTGGGTTCCCAATGCTCGTGGCAAAATTCAGCCCTCTGTTTCTGCAGTGCCTAAGTGTTACTAAAAATCAGCCAAAAAGATGGGGAGTTGTTACTCTTAAAGTAAAACTTATTTATTTATTTAGAGATAAAGCATTGAAACAGCCCCTTTCGGCCCACCGAGTCTGTGCCGACCAACAACCACCCATTTATATACTAACCCTGCAGTAATCCCATATTCCCTACCACCTACCTACACTAGGGGCAATTTACAATGGCCAATTTACCTATCACCTGCAAGTCTTTGGCTGTGGGAGGAAACCGGAGCACCCGGCGAAAACCCACACAGTCACAGGACGAACTTGCAAACTCCGCACAGACAGTACCCAGAACCCTGGAGCTGTGAGGCTGCGGTGCTAACCACTGCGCCGCCCTGAAACATGTTTGTAATGAAGCCATAGATTTAATTATAGATCTGTTAGAAATTCTTGACACTCGAGGATGTGAGGTCTACTGTAATATAAAGTGGGCATATGCTTCAAGAGTATTTGCATATTTTTATAATGTGCTCATTTTACTTGACTAATTTTCAGTTAGTATTCTCATACTTTCTCAATACATTTGTAATTATTTATTAGAATATTTACAACTTCAGAAGTTTTTTTTTTGCTGTGCTGCTCTGTTCTGTTTCTCCATTTACAAATAGTATTTTTTTTAGTACTAATTTGTGACAATTTTGTTGATCCTTAATAGTTAAAATGGTTTGCAGGTTTGCATCTCTTGTAAAGGAAACATTTTATATATCTAGTTTGTGTGTGTGTGTAGTATAATCCTTTTCTGTAAACCGTGTCAGTTACCATGTGCACATGGGAGAAGATCCAGACTTCAAAGATGAGTAGCTGGATTTTTTTTTAGTGTGGGGCAACTTTACTTGTCTGATCATCTGGCGGGACACTCTGGTATTAGCTGGATGTGGTCTGTTTATATTGGGGTAGGCGTATATCCTAGTGAATATACTAGAGAGCAATGAGATTGGAGTCTATGACTACAGGTGTCTGTTATGACAACTTTAAGGGTTGCAAGTAACCAAATTTTTTAAGAGGAAAGAGACCATGTTACTTGGGTACTTACTTTAAATCACAGAAGTTAAGAAGACACCTATTTTGATAGTGTTTTGTTTTATATATACCATGTGTAGGATTTAAGCAGTTTATCTACCAGCATGTAGTTTAAAATGCTTTGATTTTCCAGATGTAAATATTCCATCTTTCAAAACCTTGTTTCAGGAATACAATGACAGGCCCTTTCTATCCACTAGCGCTATCCAAATCACATGTTTAAGTATATTTATTTATATGCATGGAATATTTGCGATCAATGTTATCCACAATCAAGAGCCCAACATTTTTCTCACAAGTAATGTATTTTTTAATCTGCTTCAACAAGGCAAAATAACATTAGTCCAGGATCCAGAACAGTCCTGCAAACATTCCTGCATTTGTCACAAGTGAGGCTGTGTGATGAACATCCTGGGATTTCCTCAAGATCTTTTGAGATACAAGCAACTAAATTTAATATTTGTGCTTTCATTTGAATAAATCAGAAAAATAATTGGTTGTAACTGTCAATTATTGCATTTAAGTGTCACCTATTGCATAACAAGTGATCTAGTTTAACAACAATAATTTATATTAAATAGCATGTTTAACATAATAAAATGTCCCAAGGCGCTTTAGAGGGACGTAAGACGACAAAATTTGACAACTAATCAACATAAGGAGATTTTTTTAAAAACACATTCAAAGAGGTAGGCTTTAAGGAGCGTCTTAAAGTAGGAAAGAGGAAGAGAAGCGGTGAGGTTTAGAGAGGGAGTTCCAGAGTTTGAGGCCTGGTGGCCAATGATGGAGGAAAGGAAATCAGGAATTCACAAGAGGCCAGTATTGAAGGAACACAGAGTTTTCAGAGGATTGGAGGAGGTTACATAAATCCCTCCATGGGTTCTCCCCTATTTAACACAAGGATGAGAATTCTAAATCTTGAGATGGTGATAGACTAGCAATCAATGTAAGCAAGTGAGTACAGGGGTGCTGAATGAATGGGAATTGGTGCGAGTTAGGATATGGGCAGCAGAGTTTTTAACAGCCTCCAGTTTACAGAGGGTGCAAGGTGGGGACTGGCAAGGAGAGCCTTGGAATAGTTGAGTCTAGAGGTAACAAAAGAATGGATGAGTGCGTTATGTGGAAAGGTTTAAAACATTTTGAAGCACCGTTTCAATTTTTTATTAATGGTTTTTTCCATTATCAGAAAGAAAAACAGAGTGCTATAAGCATGGCTGGACTGGGTCTGATCGACAGACAGATTTTATTAGGTACCAGAGTGAGGAGCGATGCTTGGCTCTGCAACTTTGCGGCTGGATCCAGAAGGGACCAGAGATTGATGTGGGTCCCTTCCTGAACTCATTAGAGCAAGGAGAAGAATGGGAACGGGCTGCTGCTGTCGCACTTTTTAACCTTGACATTCGAAGAGCTATAGAGATTCTCAATAAGGGAGCTGCTTTGGGAAAAGGTATATGATTCATCTGCTTTTACATTGTTTCAAGCTAATCAGTCATTACATATATAAGATTTTTGTGATGCATCTTGTATTGTTGCTGTAGTTTCATTCAGTGAGGGCAAACGAGAATGCGCATCAATTTGCTTTGAGTAACCAAATAAGGAGGATGCAGGATAGATACTCTCGCCTGTGGGAAGGGATTTAGAAATTTTGCCAACTTCCAGATTTAGGCCGAGAGTTTTTGCCAGAAATGAGCCAAACCTATGTAAAAATCGCAGAATTTTAAGCGCAAGTTACTTTGAATGTAAGTCGAATTTCCATGATCTTTCACATCTTAAAAAAAAAAATTGGCTGCAAGGAGACCCACTCAGAAAACTGGCCACACCCCCAGATCGAAATAAGGAGCATGCTGAGTTTTCACCAATTACGCCTGTTTACAACGTTCGAGGAGGCTCTTCAAATTATACTTTTTTTTTTGGCAAAAAGGCACACTTAAAAGTTTTTAGATGCTAAATATTTTGGTAAGAAACTGACCAGTGTACACCAGTAAAACTAGTAAATGATTCAGTGTAGTTTTAAATAATTATTAGTGATTTTCTCAAATCAGGTTATTCACATGTGGCAAGATGGAGACACATTAAAAATGCATATTTTTTTGTGAAACCCATTTTCATTTATTAATAAAACTGCACCAGGTTACCACTCTTAAATACAATGAACATTTTCAGTGCAAAGAAAAATAATAAACTATTATTTTCATGGAAGGTTTTACGTTTGTGATTTAACAAATGAGTTTGAGCAGAAATTTGACTAACTTCATTTGGGAAAACCAGCACAATTTGCACCTAGGTTGGTGATTGCACCCAACGCAGAAATTTGACCTCTTAGAATCTTTCTTGAAGGCAATATTTGTGTATGTATCAATTATACACTTGCCACCAATGTTCACTAAAATGTTGTTGTTGTGCTCGGCCAGTTTCTTTCAATGTTACCTTTAAATTTTTTTGCATGGCTTTCACAAAGGGCAAGGCCTACGTCGTACCTTCCATGCTGCTGCGTGGTTATGTGCGCCGTGTAGTGGGAACATTGCTCCCCAACACTTAAATCTGGCAGCACCTCCAATAGTGCAGAACTTTGTGCTGGACTGTAGTGCCATTAGGTTATGTGGCCACGTCTGTGGAGTGGGATTTTAACCCGCAACCTTCTAACTTAAAAGATGAGAGTATTAACACTGAGCCAAGGCTGACATATCATTTTGTAAAAGAATACTCCAAAGTGATATTATAAATTATGTTTTCTCATTAATTTGAAAATACACCCATTTTAAAAAAACTCATGAGACGGGTGTTTTTTTTTTGTGTTTCTACGGGCCCAGGATTCTGGCAAAAGTGGCCACTGGTGCTGACCCCACCAAAGCATCAGGGGAAGCACATCTTGTACAAGTATGCTCACTGGGTATAAATGCCATTAGGAGTGCAACATGGGAAGTCCCAGAGGCTCCAAAATATGGTAAATGGTAAACCTTTAAAGACCCTGAAAGTGTACCCATCAGTAAGAGGCTGAAATAAAGGCAAAAATGTTTCAATCTTTGGAGGTCCAAGCTACAGTTTAGACCTAGAATTCCCACGTGGGCTTGCATCCGCTTAACTCCTCGGTTTACAGACCCATCGATGCCTTGCTCGGCCGAGGAAACTACTAGACTGGGAGTCGTCTTCTCCAGTTGTCCCCTCGAACATCAGTGTTCTTGTTTGAGCGGGTGGAGACTCCAGCATAAACAAAGCACCGTAGAAGTGGGCAAGATAGTGTCAGACCTTGTGTTTCCAGACTTCCTGCTGGACTTGTCAGAAGGCACTGGAAGGCTGTGGATTTTCAGCCCCAATATTTGTTGGCTTTATCTTCATGCATGCAAGATCTGTGGCAAAAATGTCAGCCCTAATTTGGATAGTTAATAAGTTGATGAAGAATGGGAGGGAAGTATTTTTCATATGGACTTTAACAAAGCTATTAGGTTTAAATTTTCTTTTTTGAACAAAATAAATCAAAGGTAACTTATAATGAATCCTTTGTGATTTTCAGGAGATTTGAACCTGAATGTTGTAGCTATGGCACTGTCAGGTTATACAGATGAAAAGAATTCTCTGTGGCGAGAAATGTGTAGCTCTCTAAGGCTGCAGTTAAATAATCCTTATCTATGTGTCATGTTTGCCTTTCTGACTAGTGAACCAGGGTCATATGATGGTGTGCTGGTAAGTTCTGTCTGCCTATCATTTCATGTTTACAATTTTGACCACTGATATTTTTGTAAACCAATTATTTTGTCAAATAGTAACACTTTTTTATTCTTCATTTTAGTATGAGAGCAGTGTAGCGGTACGTGATAGAGTGGCCTTCGCTAATATGTTTCTAAATGACACCCAGGTGAGTATAAATATGATAATACATACTTTGAATCCATTTAAAATGTCATGATTTTATGCTGGGCTCTACTATATAGTTGAGGATGAAGATAATCATGGATTTTCCTCATCCTCCTGTTAGTATGCCTGATAGTCTACCAAAACTCTCAGCTAGATTTGGTAGGGCCTGTAAAGCTTTGCTTTTTACTGTAGGATACGGGACTACCTACCTCTTTCAGTAGCCTGCTGCTTTTGGAGTTTAGCATGCAGGTAACCCTATGTTATAGCTTTACCGGGTTGGTACCTCATTCTAAAGTATGCCTGGTGCTGATTCTGGTACACCTTTTTTGCATCCTGCATAAGAACTAGGAGCAGGAGTAGGCCATATGATTGCTTGAGCCTGCTCTGCCATTCAGTAAGATCAGGGCTGATCTTTGGCCTCAACTCCACTTTACTGCCCAACATCCTTTATCTCTTGATTTGTCTTAGTGTCCAAAAATGTATCTGTCTCAACAACTGAGCATCCACCACCCTCTGGAGTAGAAAATTCTAAAGATTCACAACCCTCAGTAAAGAAGTTCTTCCTCATCTCAGCCTTAAATTATCAACCCTTATCCTGAGACTATGTCCCCTAGTTCTAGACTCTCCAACCAAAGGAAACAACTGCTCAGGATCTACCCTGTCAAGCCCCTTCAGAGTCTTCTGATGAAAGGTCACAGATCTGAAACGTTGACTCTGTTTCTCTCTCCACAGATGCTGCCTGACCTGCTGAGTATTTCCAGCACTTTCTGTTGTTATTCCCTTCAGAATTTTGTATGTTTCAATGAGATTGCCTTTCATTCTTCTAAACTCTAGAGAGTACAGACCCATTCTACTCAACCTCTCATTATAGACACCCTCTCAGACCAGGAATGAACCTGGTCACCTGTAGTGAACCTTCATTGTATCGCCTCCAAGACAAGTATATCCTTCCTTCGAGAAGGAGATCAAAACTGTGCACAATACTCCATGTGTGGTCTCACTAAAACCCTGTACAACTGTAGCAAGACTTCCTTTCTCTTGTACTCCAACCCCCTTGCAATATGCCAGTTGCCTTCCTAATTGCTTGCTGTACCTGCATGCTAACTTCCTGTGTTTCTGATACAAGGACACGCAAATCTCTCAACACCAACATTTAAAAGTGTCTCCCAGTTTAAAAAGGTATTCTGCTTTGCTTCCTACCAAAGTGAATAAGTTCACATTTCCCCACGTTATACTGCCATTTCCCCACGTTATACTGCATCTGCCACCTTATTGCCCACTCGGAGCAGACTCGGAGGGCGGAGTTCCAGAGCGGTGAGTATATAAAAAAAACTTACCTCGGGGATTCTCGGAGCAGACTCGGAGGGCGGAGTTCCGGAGCGGTGAGTATATAAAAAATCCTCGGGGATTCTCGGAGCAGACTCGGAGGGCGGAGTTCCGGAGCGGTGAGTATATAAAAAACCTCGGGGATTCTCGGAGCAGACTCAGAGGGCGGAGTTCCGGAGCGGTGAGTATATAAAAAAAACCTCGGGGATTCTCGGAGCAGACTCGGAGGGCGGAGTTCCGGAGCGGTGAGTATATAAAAAACCTCGGGGATTCTCGGAGCAGACTCGGAGGGTGGAGTTCCGGAGCGGTGAGTATACAGAGTAAGTTACCTCGGGTGGAAAAAAAACTGAAAACGTGACGTCACAGGAAAGCTGTGACCTGATTGGCTGGTAGGGAATCTGTACCGAATTTGAAAATAAAACTGATAAAAATTGATTAAAACACTAATTAACTAATTAATAAGTAGAGTAACTAAACCAGAGGGAGGAGATTACTGTATTTAGATAGCATTTAATATTTATTGTAGAAATCTAGCACTAGGGACCACATAGTGAAGTGTATCATAATTTAGTAAGGATTTAATAAGTATTTATTTTACATCAATTAACTAATTAGTGATAGAAATGACAGTTAGAGGGGTGAAGTGCTTCATCTGTGAGATGTGGGAAGTCCGTGACGCTTCCAGCGTTCCGGACGACTACATCTGCAGGAAGTGTACCCAGTTGCAGCTCCTCACAGACCGCATGGATCGGTTGGAGCGGCAACTGGATGCACTTAGGAGCATGCAGGTGGCGGAAAACGTCATAGATAGGAGTTTTAGAGAAGTGGTTACACCCAAGGTGCAGGCAGATAGATGGGTGACCGCTAGAAGGGGCAGGCAGTCAGTGCAGGAATCCCCTGTGGCTATCCCCCTCTCTGACAAGTATACCGTTTTGGATACTGTTGGGGGGGATGGCCTATCAGGGGAAAACAGCAGCAGCCAGAGCAGTGGCACCACGGCTGGCACTGTTGTTCAGCAGGGAGGGACAAAGCGCAGAAGAGCAATAGTTATAGGGGACTCCGTAGTCAGGGGCACAGATAGGCGCTTCTGTGGACGTGAAAGAGACTCCAGGAAGGTATGTTGCCTCCCTGGTGCCAGGGTCAAGGATGTCTCTGAACGGACAGAGGGCATTCTGAAGGGGGAGGGTGAACAGCCAGAGGTTGTGGTACACATCGGTACCAACGACATAGGCAGGAAGAGTGATGAGGTCCTGCAGGGGGAGTTTAGGGAGTTGGGTAGTAAGTTAAAAAAACAGGACCTCCAGGGTTGTAATCTCTGGATTACTCCCTGTGCCACGTGCCAGTGAGGCTAGAAATAGGAAGATAGTGCAGCTAAACATGTGGCTGAGCAGCTGGTGTAGAAGAGAGGGTTTCAGAACAAGAAGGACGGGTTGCATCTAAACTGGAAGGACACTAATATCCTGGCTGCAAGGTTTGCTAGCGTCACTCGGGAGGGTTTAAACTAGTGTGGCAGGGGGGTGGGAACAAGAGCAGTCGGACAGCTAGTGACGTAAATGAGGAGGACATAGTAAATAAGGCCAGTAGGACTAAGAGGAAGAGCAGGCAGGGAGATGTTGCTGAGCACAGCGGGACTTGTGGTCTGAAGTGCATTTGTTTCAATGCGAGAAGTATAACGGGTAAGGCAGATGAACATAGAGCTTGGATTAGTACTTGGAAATATGATGTTGTTGCTATTACAGAGACTTGGTTGAGGGAAGGGCAGGATTGGCAGCTAAATGTTCCAGGCTTTAGAAGCTTCAGGCGGGATAAAGGGGGATGTAAAAGGGGTGGGGGAGTTGCATTACTGGCTAAGGAGAATATCATAGCTGTAGTGTGGGAGGACACCTCGGAGGGGTCATGCAGCGAGGCAATATGGGTGGAGCTCAGGAATAGGAAGGGTGCAGTCACGATGTTGGGGGTTTACTACAGGCCTCCCAACAGCCAGCGGGAGGTAGAGGAGCAGATATGTAGACAGATTTTTGGAAAGATGTAAAGGTAACAGGGTTGTAGTGGTGGGTGATTTTAACTTCCCCAATATTGACTGGGACTCACTTAGTGCTAGGGGCTTGGATTGGGCACAATTTGTGAGGAGCATCCAGGAGGGCTTCTTGAAACAGTATGTAGATAGTCTTACTAGGGGTGGGGCCATTCTGGACCTGGTATTGGGGAATGAGTCCGGCCAGGTGGTCGAAGTTTCAGTGGGGGAGCATTTCGGGAGCAATGACCATAATTCCATAAGTTTTAAGTTACTTGTGGATAAGGATAAGAGTAGTCCTCGGGTGAAGGTGCTAAATTGGGGGAAGGCTAATTATAACAATATTAGGCAGGAACTGAAGAATTTAGATTGGGGGCGGCTGTTTGAGGGTAAATCAACATCTGACATGTGGGAGTCTTTCAAACATCAGCTGATTAGAATCCAGGACCAGCATGTTCCTGTGAGGAAGAAAGACAAGTTTGGCAAGTTTCGGGAAGCTTGGATAACACGGGATATTGTGAGCCTAGTCAAAAAGGAAAAGGAAGCATTTGTAAGGGCTGGAAGGCTAGGAACAGATGAAGCACTTGAGGAATATAAAGACAGTAGGAAGGAACTTAAGCAAGGAGTTAGGAGGGCTAAAAGGGGTCATGAAAAGTCATTGGCAAACAGGATTAAGGAAAATCCCAAGGCTGTTTATACATATATAAAGAGCAAGAGGGTAACCAGGGAAAAGGTTGGCCCACTCAAGGACAGAGATGGGAATCTGTGTGTGGAGCCAGAGGAAATGGGTGAGGTGCTAAATGAGTACTTTGCATCGGTATTCACCAGGGAGAAGGACTTGGTGGATGATGAGCCTAGGGAAGGGAGTGCAGATAGTCTCAGTGGTTAGCACTGCAGCCTCACAGCTCCAGGGACCCGGGTTCGATTCTGGGCACTGCCTGTGTGGAGTTTGCAAGTTCTCCCTGTGTCTGCGTGGGTTTTCTCCCACAAGCCAAAAGACTTGCAGGTTGGTAGGTAAATTGGCCATTATAAATTGTCACTAGTATAGGTAGGTGGTAGGGAAATATAGGGACAGATGGGGATGTTTGGTAGGAATATGGGATTAGTGTAGGATTAGTATAAATGGGTGGTTGCTGGTCGGCACAGACTCGGTGGGCCGAAGGGCCTGTTTCGGTGCTGTATCTCTAATCTAAAAAAAATCTAATCTCATTATCAAAAAGGAGGAGGTGTTGGGTGTCTTGCAAAGCATTAAGGTAGATAAGTCCCCAGGGCCTGATGGGATCTACCCTAGAATACTGAGGGAGGCAAGGGAAGAAATTGCTGGGGCCTTGACAGAAATCTTTGCATCCTCATTGGCTACAGGTGAGGTCCCAGAAGATTGGAGAATAGCCAATGTTGTTCCTTTGTTTAAGAAGGGTGGTAAGGATAATCCAGGAAATTATAGGCCGGTGAGCCTTACGTCAGTGGTAGGGAAACTATTAGAGAGGATTCTTCGGGACAGGATTTACTCCCATTTGGAAACAAACGATCTTATTAGCGAGAGACAGCATGGTTTTGTGAAGGGAAGGTCGTGTCTTACTAATTTGATTGAGTTTTTTGAGGAAGTGATGAAGATGATTGATGAGGGAAGGGCGTTGGATGTTGTCTATATGGACTTTAGTAAAGCCTTTGTCAAGGTCCCACATGGCAGACTGGTGCAAAAGGTGAAGTCACACTGGATCAGAGGTGAGCTGGCAAGATGGATACAGAACTGGCTCAGTCACAGAAGACAGAGGGTAACAGTGGATGGGTGTTTTTCTGAATGGAGGGATGTGACTAGTGGTGTTCCGCAGGGATCAGTGCTGGGACCTTTGCTGTTTGTAGTATATATAAATGATTTGGAGGAAAATGTAGCTGGTCTGATTAGTAAGTTTGCGGACGACACAAAGGTTGGTGGAGTTGCGGATAGTGATGAGGATTGTCAGAGGATACAGCAGGATATAGATCGGTTGGAGACTTGGGCGGAGAAATGGCAGATGGAGTTTAATCTGGACAAATGTGAGGTAATGCATTTTGGAAGGTCTAATGCAGGTGGGAGTTATACAGTAAATGGCAGAACCCTTAGGAGTATTGACAGGCAGAGAGATCTGGGCGTACAGGTCCACAGGTCACTGAAAGTGGCAACGCAGGTGGATAAGGTAGTCAAGAAGGAATACGGCATGCTTGCCTTCATCGGTCAGGGCATAGAGTATAAAAATTGGCAAGTCATGTTGCAGCTGTACAGAACCTTAGTTAGGCCACACTTAGAATATTGCATGCAATTCTGGTCGCCACACTACCAGAAGGACATGGAGGCTTTGGAGAGGGTACAGAGGAGGTTTACCAGAATGTTGCCTGGTCTGGAGGGCATTAGCTATGAGGAGAGGTTGGAAAAACTCGGATTGTTTTCACTGATACGACGGAGGTGGAGGGGCGACATGATAGAGGTTTACAAAGTTATGAGCGGCATGGACAGAGTGGATAGTCAGAATCTTTTTCTCAGGGTGTAAGAGTCAGTTACTAGGGGATATAGGTTTAAGGTGCGAGGGGCAAAGTTTAGAGGGGATGTGCGAGGCAAGTTTTTTACACAGAGGGTGGTGAGTGCCTGGAACTTGCTGCCAGGGGAGGTGGTGGAAGCAGATACGATAGCGACGTTTAAGAGACATCTTGACAAATATATGAATAGGAAGGGAATAGAGGGATATGGGCCCCGGAAGTGCAGAAGGTGTTAGTTTAGGCAGGCATCAAGATCGGCGCAGGCTTGTAGGGCCGAATGGCCTGTTCCTGTGCTGTACTGTTCTTTGTTGTTCTTGTTCACTCACTTAACCTGTCTATATCCTTTTGCAGACTCTTTGTGTCCTCCTCAGTAACTTCTTAATAACAGATTCCAGCATTTTCCTGATGGCTGATGTCAGTCTAACTGTCCTGTAGTTCCCGTTTTCTCTCCTTGAATAGTGATGTTACATTTGCTATCTTCCAATCTGCTGGGACTGTTCTCGAATCTAGGGAATTTTGGAAGATCACAGCCAGTGCATCCACTCTCTGCAGCCACCACTTTTAGAACTCTAGGATGTAGGCTATCAGGTCCTGGGGATTTGTTGACTTTTAGTCCCGTTAGTTTCTCTAGTACTTTTTTTCTACTGATATTAATTGCATAAAGTTCCGCACCCTCTTTAACCCCTTGGTTCCCCACTATTTTTGGTCTGTTTTTTATATCTTCTACTGTGAAAACAGTTTCAAAATATTAAAAATCTCTGCCATTTCCTCATTCCCATGATAATTTCTCCTATCTCAGCCTCTAAGGGACTAATGTTTACTAATTTAGCTACTTTCCTCCTTTTTACATCCTTGTAGAAGCTCTTACAATCTGTTTTTATATTCTTGCT
The DNA here is from genome assembly GCF_036365525.1 of Heterodontus francisci. Classification (NCBI taxonomy): domain Eukaryota; kingdom Metazoa; phylum Chordata; class Chondrichthyes; order Heterodontiformes; family Heterodontidae; genus Heterodontus; species Heterodontus francisci. The sequence goes on along the minus strand of NC_090372.1, from coordinate 113,702,559 downwards.
AGTTTACTCTTATTTATTTTTTCCCTCTTGATCAATTTTTAGTTGTCCTTTGCTGGTTTCTAAAACACTCCCAATCCTCAGGCTTACTACTATTCTTCAACATTATAAGTCTCTTCTTTTAATCTAATACTATCCTTAACTTCTTTAGTCATCCACAGATGGATCATCTTGTAGTGTTCTTGTTTGTCAATGGAATGTATTTTCGTTGAAAATTTTGAATTATTTCTTTAAATGCTTGTCACTGCTTATCTACCTCCATACCTTTTTAATCTATTTTCCCAAACAACCTTAGCTGACTCACCCCTCATACCTATGTAATTGGCTTTACTTAAGTTTTAAGACCTCTGTTTCAGACTTCCATATGTCACACTCAAACTTTGTGAAATCTCTGATAATCAGTATTTGTCTGTCCAGGCTGTTGGTCAGTTTTAGAAGTGTGTCTGTTGGTGGGTTTATTTGGTGGACGGTGCCTGGCACCTGTAGGATCACATTTGGCTAATTAGATATTTTAAAACTTTATTCTAGCAGTCAGGTACTGAGTGTACCGAGTGTAACAATTTTTTGATCTATCTGATACAAGGCACCTGGTGTAAGTTGTTGGGTCCTCTGTTTACACCCAAGTGTGGCTCTTCTAATCTCTGCCATGCAAGTTCTTTCAGGGAAGTTGTTGTTAATTGCAATTTTTAAAACTCATTGTAGTTTGTAGAACCTTGCTGTGCACAAAACTGTTGCCACTTTATCTCAGAACTGCACCAGATAATTAATTCTGTGTGAGGTGCTTTGGGGCATTTGAAAGACACAAGAGACAGCTGAATAGATGGGTTGGCTTGGGAGAAGTGGGAGGGGGTGGCTTGGGGAGGATTGAATGGCTTGGGATGAGATGAAGAAGGTGTGGGAGGGAGGGTTGGCATGGGAAGGGTCATAGAGTCATCGAGTTTTACAGCACAGAAACAGGCCGTTCGGCCCAATGCGCCTGCGCCGACCATCAAGCACCCGTCCTAACTAATCCCATTTCCCTGCACTTGGCCCATAGCCTTGTATGTTACGGCGTTTCAAGTGCTCATCTAAATACTTCTTGAATGTTGAGTGTTCCTGCCTCTGGGTGAAAAAATTCCTCCTCAACTCCCCTCTAAACCTCCTTACCTTAAATCTATGCCCTCTAGTTATTGATACCTCCGCTAAGGTAAAATGTTTCTTCCTATTTATCCTGTCATTGCCCCTCATAATTTTGTATAACCGTAGAATCCCCTACCACTATTTCCCTCTTGTCCCCTTTTCTCCATCCCAGCACAGCTGAGTCAGCCATGACATTCTGGTCATGACTCTCGGTGCATTCTCCAGAGGAACCCTCTCTGTCAGCAGTACTCAGAACTGAATACCGATCAGAAAGTGGGATCTCCTCTGGGGACTCCTGCACTATCTGCCCTGACTTCTTGGTCCGTCCGGCAGCCACCCAGTCATCCCCCGACTGTGCTCACCTAGGCACCGGCTTGACTACCTCCTGAAAAATGCCATCCTCGTAGTCCTCCACCTCGCGGATGCGCCACAGTGCCAGGGGAGGCATGGGATAACATGCGAAAGATGGAATGGCATAGGATGAAGATGGTGAGGGAGGGAATGGCATCGGAGGGGTGGCATGGTAAGTATGGAATAGCTTGGGATGGAGATGGCATGGGAGGAGTGAGGGGATGGCATGAAAGGATGGGATGGGGATGGCATTGGAATGAGGGCATGGGAGGGGTGGATGAGATATGTAATTGGTTAAGTATACTAATTTGACTGCAGATGTTTTGCCGCTCTCTGATAGTTTAATCATAGTATGATCACTCTGCCCCATAGGATCCTTTACCATGAGATTATTAATTAATCCTACCGCATTACACAAAACAAAATAGCCTTATCCCTGGTCGGTTCCATGAAGTATTGTTCTAGGAGTTGTCTTGAAGGCATTCTATGAACTCGTCTTCCGAACTATCTTTGGCAATTTGACTAGTCTATATGAAGATTAAAGTCCCCATGATTATTGCATTATCTTTGTTACAAACTCCTATTATTTCTAGTCTATTACTCTGTCTCAACGGTAAAGCTACTGTTAGGGGGCCTATAAACTGCTCATACAGCGTTTCCTGCCCTTTGTTATTCTTTATCTCCATCCATACTAATAGTAATTCCTGAACTTCGAACCAAGATCTTTCCTCATTACTGTCCTTATGTCATCCTTTATTATCAGGGCGATCCCTCCCTCCTTTTCCTTTCTGCCTGTTTTTTGAAATGTCAAGTTGTCTGGAATATTTCGGTCTTAACCTTGACCACCTTGCAACCATGTCTCTCGAATGGCTATTCGACCAAACCCATTTATCTCTAATTGTGCCATTAGTTGGTCTATCTTATTATGCATTAAAGAGCCTTTAATTTTAAAATAAAAACAAGAAATGCTGGAAATACTCAGCAGGTCTGGCAGCATCTGTGGAGAGAGAAGCAGAGTTAACGTTTCAGGTCAGTGACCCTTCTTCAGAACTCTTCAATTTTAATTTTTTTTTTACCATTAGTCCCTGCTCTGATTTGATGCGCTTTTACCATTAAACTCACTGTCCCTTCCTGTCACATTCTGCTTATCTTTACCCAAATCACAATTCTGCTCTATTGCCTCAACTTTTCTCTTAAGATTTTTAAATTTCCCCTCACCCAACCTATTTACTTCTTTCCCTGCACCCCCCCCCCCCCCCCCCCCCCACTTTTTGGTTTAAATCCCTATTTACAGCCTTAGATATTCAATTCACCAGGACACTGATTCTAGCCCAGCTTAAGTAAAGCCTACCCCAGTGAAACAGCTCCTTTTTTCTCAGTATTGGTGCCAGTGCCCCATGAATTGAAATCCCTTCTTCCCACGCCACTCTTTGAGCTGCGTAATTAACTCTCTGATCTGCTGGACCCTATGTCAGTTGTACATGGCTCAGGTAGTAATCCAGAGATTATTAATTTAGATCTCGCCGTTCAAACTCTGACCACAGGACTTAATTCTTCATTCTATCTATGTTGTTGGTTCCTACATGGGCCCTGACAACTCGATTCGCCTCCTCCCACTCCAATTTCTTCTCCACCAACGACGAGATATCTTGAACTTTGGCACTGGGCAAACAACACAACCTTTGAAATTCCTGGTTGCGGCTGCAGAGAACTGCATCTGTTTCCCTGTCTATACAGTCTCTATCACTACAATATTCCTTTTGACTGCCCCCCCCCCCCCCCCCCCTGCCCCTCTTGCAGTACTTGTTCTTATCCATCCAGTTGGAAAGTACTTCATATCTGTTGGGAAAGATCAAGGGCTAAGGCTCTTCCATCACTCCATCCTGCATTCCCATACCTGCCTGATTCGCACTCGTATCTTCCTGTCCCTGACTATTGGCTAACTCTAAAGTACTGCTTAATCTAAGGGGTGTGACTACTTCCTGGAACAAAGTGTCTGAGTAACTCTTCCTCCTCCCTGATGCCTCACGAAGTCCGAAGCTCTGACTCCAGCCCAACAGTTCTGAGCCAAATTCCTAGAGTTGGAGACACTTTTCGCAGATATGTGAAAGCAAATACTGCAGGTGCTGGAAATCTGAAACAAAAAGTGCTGGAAATACTCAGCAGGTCAGGCAGCATCTGTGGAGAGAGAAACATAGAAACATAGAAAAATAGGAGCAGGAGTGGGACATTCGGCCCTGCGAGCCTGCTCTGCTATTCAATACGATCATGGCTGATCATTCAAACGCAGTAACCTGTTCCCGCTTTTTTTTTGAGATACAGCACTGAAACAGGCCCTTCGGCCCACCGAGTCTGTGCTGACCAACAACCACCCATTTATACTAACCCTACAGTAATCCCATATTCCCTACCACCTACCTACACTAGGGTCTCCCCGTATCCCTTGATCCCATTAGCCCTAAGAACTATATCTAACTCTTTCTTGAGTATATTTAATGATTTGGCCTCAACTGTTTCTGTGGTAGAGAATTCCACAGGTTCACCACTCTCTGGGTGAAGAAATCTCTCCTCATCTCGGTCCTAAATGGCTTACCCCTTATCCTTATACTGTGACCCCTGGTCCTGGACTCCCCTGCCATCAGGAACATCCTTCCTGCATCTAGTCTGTCCAGTCCTGTTAGAATTTTGTAGGTTTCTATGAGATCCCCTCTCATTCTTCTAAACTCTAGCAAATACAAGCCTAATTGACCCAATCTCTCTCCATACGTCAGTCCTGCCATCCCAGGAATCAGTCTGGTGAACCTTCGTTTGCACTCCCTCCATAGCAAGAACATCCTCCCTCAGATAAGGAAACCAAAACTGCACACAATGCTCCAGATGTGGTCTCGCCAAGGCCATGTATAATTGCAGCAAGATATCCCTGCTCCTGTACTCGAATCTTCTCGCTATGAAGGCCAATATACTATTGGTCTTCTTAACTGCCTGCTGCACCTGCATGCTTACTTTTAGCTACTGGTGCACAAGAACTCCCAGGCCTCGCTACACCTCCCCCCTTCCCAATCTGTCGCCGTTCAGATAATCTGCCTTTCTGTTTTTGCTACCAAAGTGGATAACCTCACATTTATCCACATTATACTGCATCTGCCATGTATTTGCCCACTCACTCAACCTGTCCAAATCACACTGGAGCTTCTCTGCATCCTCCTCACAGCTCACACTCTCACCCAGCTTTGTGTCGTCCGAAAACTTGGATATATTGCATTTAATTCCCTTATCTATATCATTACTATCTCTCTTTCTCTTTTGGGCCTCCTTATCTCGAGAGACAATGGATACGCGCCTGGAGGTGGTCAGCGGTTTGTGAAGCAGCGCCTGGAGTGGCTATAAAGGCCAATTCTGGAGTGACAGGCTCTTCCACAGGTGCTGCAGAGAAATTTGTTTGTTGGGGCTGTTGCACAGTTGGCTCTCCCCTTGCGCCTCTGTCTTTTTTCCTGCCAACTACTAAGTCTCTTCGACTCGCCACAATTTAGCCCTGTCTTTATGGCTGCCCGCCAGCTCTGGCGAATGCTGGCAACTGACTCCCACGACTTGTGATCAATGTCACACGATTTCATGTCGCGTTTGCAGACGTCTTTATAACGGAGACATGGACGGCCGGTGGGTCTGATACCAGTGGCGAGCTCGCTGTACAATGTGTCTTTGGGGATCCTGCCATCTTCCATGCGGCTCACATGGCCAAGCCATCTCAAGCGCCGCTGACTCAGTAGTGTGTATAAGCTGGGGGTGTTGGCCATTACTATATATTGTGAATAGCTGGGTTCCTAGCACTGATCCCTGCGGTACCCCACTAGTCACAGACTGCCATTCAGAAAAAGACCCGTTTATTCCTGCTCTTTGTTTCCTGTCTGCCAACCAGTTCTCTATCCATGTCAGTACCATACCCCCAATCCCATGTGTTTTAATTTTGCATGCTAATCTCTTATGTGGGACCTTATTGAAAGCCTTCTGAAAGTCCAAATACACCACATCCACTGGTTCGCCCTTATCTATTCTACTAGTTACATACTCAAAAAAATTCCAGTAGATTTGTCAAGCATGATTTCCCTTTCGTAAATCCATGTTGACCATGTTAAATTTTCAATCAGTGTTTACTGTTTTTCTCTCCAGAGATGCTGCCTGACCTGCTGAGTATTTCCAGCATTTTCTCTTTTTGTTACCACATATGTAGTTGCTGGGGATGTGGCTGGTTTCCACAAATTCCCACCTGCTGTAGTTATGGCACAGCACCTGTCCTGCCATCCCTATCCAACCTTGTTTTATTTATTTAATTAGTTTAAGTTTTTATTCAATCCATTATTTTAGTTTTGTGAATTAGTTTATCCAGTTTAAGCTATTAATTTAATAATGTAATAGTAAGTTATAGTTTCTCAGCTCTGAATTTAACCCACTTCCCTAGCTTAGAGAGCAACAGAAACTATCACACCTACCTGCTGTTCTGTGACATCACTCCTTGATTTTTATTTGAATTTGCTAAATATATACTGCTGCCTCTCAGGTCTACTCTGTGCGAGGCCTTATTTATGCTACTGCTTGTTCTGCTGCCGATCAAGTCTGCTCTCTGGCTTCTGGCTTGATGATAAGAGGAATGAGAGAGATGCTGGACTGTGAAGTTACAGATTCTGGCGATTTGCAGTTGTGCTGAATTCTGTGCATCCAGTTTTGGGCTGTTGAATTTGTCCTTAGTCTGTCCCACTTAGCATGCTGGTATTGCCATATTAGACGAAGGAGGGTGTCCTCACTATGGAGATAAAGTGGTTGGGACGTGGCAGGTGGTTTTGTTGATTGTAGCAGACGAATTGCTTGAAGGACCGGGTTGGGTGCATTTCTGCTCTTCCTAGCCCGCAAACACCTCTCTTAAAGAGCACTAACCTGCTCCCATATCCTTTAACTGGCAGGTTTCCTGAGCCCTGGGAAACCCAGCTGACCAGCGTTAAATTTAAATGGCTGATAAATCTGAAGAAAGGAGCCTGATTGCTATATTATAGTCACAGCTCTGCTTCTCCAGAGCAGATTGCTCAGACATTCCCAAACCTGTCACAGTTAAACAGGAGTAGGCACATTCATGATGGGTTGGGTTTCACATATTTACTGGTTTATTTTTTAACCCCCCCCCCACCACAATCTCCTGATTGTCAATGCGATTAAAATTCCTCTTTCCCCCCCACCAAAAGGAGATTTATGTCCCCAAGCAATGGAGAATTAAATTTTGAATGCAAAGAATCTTCCTCTCAACACAGTCTCCATGAATCTGATCAGAAGGCGCAGTGGTTAGCACCGCAGCCTCACAGCTCCAGCGACCCGGGTTCAGTTCTGGGTACTGCCTGTGCGGAGTTTGCAAGTTCTCCCTGTGACCACATGGGTTTCCGCCTGGTGCTCCAGTTTCCTCCCACAGCCAAAGACTTGCAGGTTGATGGGCAAATTGGCCATTATAAATTGCCCCTAATGTAGGTAGATGGTAGGAGAATGGTGGGGATGTGGTAGGGAATATGGGATTCATGTAGGATTAGTATAAATGGTTGGTTGGTGGTCGGCACAGAATTAGTGGGCCGAAGGGCCTGTTTCAGTGTTGTATCTCTCTGTGACTTCAAGAGTGGATTCATTTGATATGGTAGTTCTACCAGCATTATTGTAAAACTCCATTGTTGGTACTTTTAATCCTGATTTGTGTATTAGTTCAACTTGCAACATTACTTCAGCTTTGAAACAGAAACCATCAAGGGCTCTGAAACCTTACCTGCCTCCACTCGGACCAGGTCATGATTGATCCAGCACTGCAGTGGTTCAGAGCTGGCCATTATACTCTTTGAACAAGTAACAAATGATCTGTGACTCATTTTGAAGATTCTAATTAATTATCTTAGGAGAGGGGGTAGAGATTTGCCATGTCAAAGAAATGTCTTGTACAGTAATTAAATTAATTGAAATTAGTATAAGTTGCCCTGCTCTAGAAGCACAGACAAAAGTCTGAGCATCATGTACTAAGCCAGGAAGTACTTATGCTTCAGGGAGCCTCTGTCTTCCACACCCACCTATTCTCCTGTACAGTTCTTAAATTAACTCTGGTGTTTTATTCTTTCTGTATGTAATTTCAAAAGTGACCATGAACAACTGTAACAAATTATCAACATGAGTGGTTTAAGAAAAAAAAGGTAACAGAGATAACTTCACCATGAAAATTTATTATGCCTTTTGTATTTTACTGTGACCATTACAAAGGGTTAGATATGAGTCCCATTATATTCAATTAAATCTACTATCGTTTAGATATGCAAGACTGATATCGACGTCATTCAGCCCATTTTAGTTGATCCATCCAGAATTTAAAAAGCACCTTATTTCCTCACATCATCTAACTGACTCTTGAATGAGTAAAATATTTTTTGCTTCCACTGCCCTACCTAGGAGATAGTTAATTTAATGAAAAAGTTCTTCCTGGCATTTGACCTAAATTTCTCTTTCAACAGTTTTAATCTATGCCCTCTCATTCTAGTGAAGTAGTACTCTGAATTAATGTCTTCTCTGCTTTTATAAAGCTTCTTCAGTCGTCTCCATTCAAGGTGTAAAATTTTCAGTCTTCCACATAACTAAGTTGTTTGATGTTATTAATTGGCTTCATGGTTCTTTTCCACACTACTTTTTTATTTGCCTGATGTCTTGGTGACCAAAATCAACAAACTACTCAAGGTGAAGTCTGACCCAGGAAAATAGTTTTAGTATGACCTCCTCTGACTTGTACTCAAATGATGATTTTTGTTTTTATTCATTCATGGGATGTGGGTGTCACTGGCAAGTCCTGGAGAAGGTGGTGGTGGTGAGCTGCTTTCTTGAACTGCTGCAGTCCATGTGGTGTAGGTACACCCACAGTGCTATTAGTGAGGGAGTTCCAGGATTTTGACCCAGGAACAGTCAAGGAACAACAATATAGTTCCAAGTCAGGATGGTGTGTGGCTTGGAGAGGAGCTTGCAAGTGGTGGTGTTCTGAAGTGCGTACTGCCCTTTTTCTTCAGGGTGGTAGAGTTTGCGGGTTGGGAAGGTTCTTTCGAAGGAACCTTGATGGATTGCCGCACTGCATTTAAAAAAAATTATTTCACTGGATGTGAGCACGCTGGCTAGGCTGGCATGTATTGCCCATCCCTAATTGCCCTCGAGATAGTGGTGGTGAGCCGCCTTCTTGAACCGCTGCAGTCCATGTGGTGTGGGGCTTTAGGAAGGGAATTCCAGGATTTTGACCCAGCGACAGTGAAGGAATGGTGATATAGTTCCAAGTCAGGGTGGTATGTGACGTGGAGGGAAACTTGTAGGTGGTGGTGTTGCCATGCATCTGCTGCCCCTGTCCTTCTAGGTGATAGAGGTCACAGGCTTGGAAGGTACTGTCGAAAGAACCTTGCTGAGTTGCTGCAGTGCATCTTGCAGGTGGTATGCACCGCTACCACTGTGCGTCAGTGGTTGGGGGAGTGAATGTTTAAGGTGGTGGATGGGGTGCCAGTCAAACAGGTTGCTTTGTCCTGGATGGTGTCGAGCTTCTTGAGTGTTATAGATGGAGCTGCAGCCATCCAGGCAGGTGGGAAATGCTAGAATCTATTCTAAAGGATGTGATAAATGGACACTTGGATAATAATCTGATTGGGCATAGTCAACATGGATTTTATGAATGGGAAATCATGTTTGACAAACCTGTTGGAGTTTTTTGAGGATGTTACTAACTATTGATAAAGGGGAGTTGGTGGATGTGGTATACTTGGATTTTCAGAAGGCTTTTGATAAAGTCTGCCACAGGAGATTGGTTAGCAAAATCAAAGCACTTGGGATTGGAGGTAAACTACTGGCATGGATTAAGGACTGGTTAACAGGCAGAAAGCAGAGACTAGGAATAAACTGGTCATTCTCACGTTGGCAGGCTGTGACTAGTGGGGTATCGCAGGGATCAGTGCTTGTTCACAATATATATCAATGATTTGGATGTGAGGACCAAATGTAGTATTTCCAAGTCTGTGGATGACAAAACTAGGTGGGAATGTGTATTGTGAGGAAAATGCAAAGCAGCTTCAAGGGGATTTGGACAGACTTGGTGAGTGGGCAAGAACGTGCAGATGGAATATAATGTGGAAAAATGTGAGGTTATCCACTTTGGCAGGAGGAACAGATGTGCAAATTATTTCTTAAATCGTAAGGGATTAGAAAGTGTAGATGTACAAAGGGGCCTGGGTGTGCTCGTCAGTAAGTCACTGAAAGCTAACATGCAGGTGCAGCAAGCAATTAGGAAGGCTAATGGTATGTTAGCCTTTATCACAAGAGGATTTGAGTACAGGAGTCGTAAAGTCTTGCTTCATTTGTATAGAACCTTGGTTAGACCGCACTTGGAGTACTGTGTGCAGTTTTGGTCTCTTTACCTTAGGAAGGATATCAGTGCCATAGAGGCAGTGCAACGCAGGTTCACCAGACTTGTCCTATGAAGAGAGATTGGGGAAACTGGGCTTGTATTCTCCAGAGTTTCGAAGAATGAGAGGTGATCTCAACGAAATCGACAAAATAATTAAAGAGATAGACAGGGTAGATGCAGCTAAGATGTTTCCCCTAGTTGGGGAGTCTAGAACCAGGGGGCACAATTTCAAAATAAAGGGGAAGCCACTTAGGACAGAGATGAGGAGAAATTTCTTTACTCAGAGTTGTGAATCTTTGGAATTCTCTACCCCAGAGGGCTGTGGAAGCTCAGTCATTGAGTATGTTTAAAGCAGAGATTGACAGATTTCTAAATACCAGTGACTTAAGGGGATATGAGGATAGTGTGGGAAAAAGTCGTTGAAGTGGATGATCAGCCATGATCATATTGAATGACGGGGCAGGCTCGATGGGCTGAATGGCCTACTCCTGCTCCTATGTTCCTATGGAGAGTATTCCATCACACGCCTGACTTGTGCCTTGAAGATGGTGGACAATTTTGGGGAGTCAGGAGGTGAGTTACTTGCTGCAGAATTCCCTGCTTCTGACCTGCTCTTTTAGCCACAGGACTTACATGGTCCAGTTCAGTTTCTGGTAAATGGTAATCCCCAGGATGTTAATAGTTGGGGATTCAGTGATGTTAATGACATTGAATATCATGGGGAGATGGTTCGATTCTGTCTTGTTGGAGATGGACATTGCCTGGCACTCGTGGCACAAATGTAACTTGCCACTTATCAACCCAAGCCTGAGTGTTGTCCAGGTCTTGCTGCATATGGACACGGACTGCCTTAGTATCTGAGGAGTCGCGATTGGTGCGGAACATTGTACAATCATCAGCGAATATCCACACCTTTGACCTTGTGATGAAGGGAAGGTCATTGATGAAACAGCTGAAGATGGTTGGTCCGAGGACACAATCCTGAGGAACTCCTGCTGCGATGTCCTGGGACTGAGATGATTGATCTCCAACAACCACAACCATCTTCCTTTATGCTAGGTATGACTCCAACCAGTGGAAAGTTTTCCCCCTGATTCCCATTAACTCCAGTTTTCCTTGGACTCCTTGAAGCCACACTCAGTCAAATGCTGCCTTGATGTCAAGGGCAGTCATTGTCACCTCACCTCTTGAGTTCAACTCTTTTGTCCATGTTTGGACCAAGGCTGTGATGAGGTCAGGAGCTGGGTGGCCCTGGTGGAACCCAAGCTGAGCGTCACTGAGCAGGTTATTGCTGAGTAAGTGCCATTTGATGGCACTATTGATGATGCCTTCCATCACTTTGCTGATGATCAAGAGTAGACTGATGGGGCAGTAATTGGTCGGGTTGGATTTACCCTTCTTTTTTGTGTACAGGACATACCTGGGCAATTTTCCACATTGTTGTGTAGATGTCAGTGTTGTAGCTGTACTGGAACACAAAGGTTGGCTAAGACCCGGCTAGTTCTGGAGCACAAGTCTTCAGCACTGCAGTTGGCATGGTGTCGGGATGCATAGCCTTTGCTGTACCCACACTCAGCAGATCTAGCACTCAGCCATTTCTTGCTATCACGTGGAGTGAATCGTATTGGGTGGAGGATGGGAACATCAGCAGCACGCCAAGACAAATCATCCACTTGGCACTTCTGGCTGAAAATGGTTGCAAATGCTTCAGTCTAGTCTTTTGCACTGATGTGCTGGGCTCCACCTCATTGAGGATGGGATGTTCATTGAGCCTTCTCTACCTGTTAGTTGTTTAATTGTCCACCGCCATTGACAACTGGATGTGGCAGGACTGCAGAGCTTTCATCTCATTCATTGGTTGTGCGATAGCTCAGCTCTGTCTATAGTATGCTGCTTCTGCTGTTTAGCATGCATGTAGTCCTGTGTTATAGCTTCACCAGGTTGGCACCTCATTTTTGGGTATTCCTTGTGCTGTTCCTGGCCTGCGCTCCTCCACTCCTCATTGAACCAGGTTTGGTCCCCTGGCTTGATGGTAATTGTAGAGTGAGGGATATAGCGGGCCGTGAGGTTACAGACTGTGGTGGAATACAATTCGTCTGCCGCTGATGGCCCACAGTGCTCATTGATGCCCAGTATTGCAGTGCAAGATCTGTTCTGAATCTGTCCCATTTAGCAATGTTGTACTGCTGCACAACACGATGGAGCATGTCCTCACGGAAGACAAATCACTGTTTCCACAAGGACTGTGCTGTGGTAGATCCTACCAATACTGTCGTGGACAGATATATCTAAGATGGGTAGATTGGTGAGGATGAGGTCGAGTAGAGTTAAGGTGATGGGCCAGTGATGACGAGGAGAAACTTTTTTACGTAGCGAGTTGTTAGGATCTGGAATCTGGCCTGAGACTGGTGGAGAGAAATACAATTGTGGCTTTCATAAGGGAATTGGATAAGCACCTGAAGAAAAAAAGTTTGCTATGGGGAAAGGGTGTGGGAGTGGGACTAGCTGAGTTGCTTTTACAGAGAGCTAGCATGAAGTTTACAGGCTGAATGGTCTCATTCTGTGTTGTAATCAGTCTATGATTCTGGGTAGGTTTTTCCTTCATTTGGTGTTCTCACCACCTGCTGCAGGCCTAGTCTGGTAGATATGTCCTTCAGGACTCAGCCCACTCTGTCAGTAATGGTGCTACTGACATTGAAGTCCCTCACCCAGAGTACATTCTGTGCCTTGTTACTCTGAATGCTTCTTTCAAGTGTTGCTCAACATAGAGGAATATTGATTCAACAGCTGAGGGAGGTTGGTAGGTGGTAATCAACCTAAGGTTTTTTTGCCCATGTTTGACCCGATGCCATGAAACTTCAGGGGGTCCAGAGTCAATGTTGATTCCCAGAGCCACTCCCTCCTGACTGTATACCACTGTGCCGCCACCTCTGGTGGGTCTGTCCTGTCGTTAGGACAGGACATTCTCAGGGATGGTGATAGAGTTGTCTGGGACATTGACTGTAAGGTATGATTCTGTAAGTATGACCATGTCAGCCTGTTGCTTGACTATTTTGTGGGAGAGCTCTCCCAATTTTGGCACAAGTCCCCAGCGTTGACTGGGCAGGGTGTGCCTTTGTCAATTCCGGTACCTAGGTTGATATCTGGCATTCTATCCGGTTTTATTCTTTTTTGACCTTTTAAGTAGTAGTTTGATGCAACTGAGTGGCTTGCTGGGCCATTTCAGAGAGCGGTTAAGAGTCGATCACATGGCTGTGGACTGGAGTCACGTGTATAGCAGACCAAGTAAGGATGGCAGATTTCCTTCCCTAAAGGACATTAGTGAGCCAATTGGGTTTTTCCGACAAACCAGTAGTTTTATGGTCACCATTACTGAGCCTAGCTTTTTATTCCAGATTTATTAATTACATTAAAATTCCGCCAGCTGCATGATGGGATTTGAACTTGTCTCTGGAGAATTAGTCTGGGCCTCTGGATTACAGATAACAATACAGCTACGCTACCGTTACCCATATTATGAGACTCAATTTTTCACAAGCTTTTTGTGAGGCAGCTTATCAAACACTTTTGATTGAGTTCTGACATCGAACCTGCCAATCTTTAGACAGTCGAAACATATTGCCTTTCCTCAGCCCATTTACTCTAACCTTTTGTTTCCTGTCCGTCAACCAACTTTGCTACATTTCCTCTTGTATGCCTTGTGTTTGAATTTTCTAGTAAAGCTTTTCTTGTGACATCTTATCGAATGCCTTCTGAAAATCCAAATATGCTATCTCCATTACATTCTCTTTACTCGATTCAAAAACCTCAAATTTGTAAAACATGACTTGTTTTTAACATCTGTACAAACTGTCCTTGATCAACCCACACATTCCTGAATACTTACTAATTTTATCTCAAAGTGTAGATTCTAGGAGAGTTCTCACAACTGGGAATCTGTCTGTTCCTCTTGAACAGAGCCATTGAGCTGGATTTTAATGGTGTGCCACAACTCGCGGCGGCGCACTTTGAACTCGGCGGTCTGCCTGCATGGAGCGCCCGCCGCTGAGGCCCTGTGATATTTCATGCGAGGCTTCATTTAAATGGAGAGGGCGGAGCAGCCCCCCCCCGATGACATAGAGGGGGCGGCCACTTCGTCCCAGACAACGGCATCAGGCGCTATTTTTAAAAGGCTTCAAGCCCTTTGGGTAGATTGAAATTTCTAAAGGTGCTGCCGCCCTGAAATAAAACATAAAATGTACGTGAAACTTTCAATCCCCTTTCTCCCTCCTCCCTCCCCAACTGAGTTATCAATAAATAAAATAACCTATCCCCCCCCCAGAAAACCAAATTTTTAAATGAAGAACCTTTACCCCCCCCCAACTTCACCTTTGACCCACAATACCTTCCCACCATCCCCACACTCAATCGAAGTGCTTTTCCCTGCTAACACCCCCCCACCCCCCCCACCTTGAAATTTTCACTCATCCCCCACAAACTGTGTCTTACCCCGGAACTCTAAATGGAGTTGCGAAGGCGCGGAGTTCCGGTGGCCGGAATATCCGTGTGGGATGGCTGTCGCTACCAGGTAAGTAATTATTCTTTAATTTTACTATCATTTGCATATGAAAATGAAGGCGGTGGAGGGGCCTTGCCGGTGCTGGTAAAATGCGGCGGAGTCTTCCCAGATTTGAGGGTCATGGTGGGCCTCTCCCAGAAGAATATCTGCCCCCCCTCAACCTAGCCATGATCCCTGATGCCGGAGAGCTCCTAAAATTCAGCCTGTTGTGTCAATTACCCTCTTTCACGCAGCACAATTTGCATATTTAGAGAGGATTGAAAAATTATGACCAGATCCTCTGCTATCTTCTCTCTGGTGAATAACCAGATCTTGATGGCAATCACCTTGACTTCTGGTATTTTTGTCAGATAGAACTACTGTAGAAAAGGATTTTTATCGGTTGTTTCATATCTCCTCCACCACATCTGCCACCATTATTTTTTTTTTAAATGCAGACTGCTTATTTAATAACTGCCGTACTTTCAGTCTGCAGAATTAGACTTCCTTCTTACGGTTTACTTTTTTATTTGCTTATAAAAGCCCAAACTTTTTTTTATAACATCTGCGAGTTTTTTTTTACATATTTCCTTTTAGTCCTTCTAACTTCTTATTTCACTTCCTTTATACATTTATTAAATTCAACAGTATTATTGGGCCTAACTTTATCGGGTACCTCCATTTTAAATTTCAGTTTAGTTTTAATCTCCATTTATCCAGGGATCAATATATTTTTGCCTTACTGAGAGATTTATTTCTGTTCTGTGAAGATTACTTTCTGCTGATCTGTCAATTTGTTAATTATTCTGCCCAGTTAATTTAAGCTTACAAAATTTTTGTCTTTTTGCCATCCAGCAGTGTTATCTTTTAACCATCATTGTCCTGTTATATTTGTAGTTGAACCTATGTTGTGGTCACAATTTCCCTATAGTTTTCCTACTCTGATTAGTTCTTTTCCACCCTTAATTTCCAAGAATTAAATTAAGAAATATTTGTTGTTGGACTAGAAATTCTGGATTGTGTTCCCCACTTTATTACCTTAATCCTAGTTTATTTTGCAATCGTTAAAATGTCCAAATATTATTGCCCTATTTTTGTATATTTCTCTGAACTGTCTGCAGGTCTCCTCTATGTAAGTACCAATTTTTAGCAGCCTATAATGCACACCAAAAATTGGATGATTTCCCTTCTTATTAACTCTATAAGATAAAGATAAAAATTATGTTTTAATGCAAGCCCCTACAAAATCTTCACGTTCTTTAGCTGGGATAGAATCCTTCACCTATACTGTGCACCACCAACTATTCACTGTATTTGTTGAAAATGTTATAACAACAAATATTAAATTATTAAATTCCCAGTCCTGTCCACAGTAAAGCCATCTATATAAGTAATAACTACTATATTATATCCTTGTGTAGTTATTATGCTTCTAACTGGTCAGTTTAATTCTGAATGCTTTGTACATTCACATGCATACCGCTCAATACTAAAATGCAATTCTTTGCGAGTTCATAGAACATAAAACTAAAACTGCATTAGGTGTGTAATTAAGTCATTTTCTCATTCTTACACTCAAACACACACAGCCTCCTTTTTTTAAAAAAAGATATGATCCTGATGAGCTTTAGCTGAATAAAGCTGTGAAAATTGCCGCTAGATTTTTTCAAATACTTAAAAAGAACAATTGAGCCGCAAATGCTAGAAACTGAAGAAAAATACAATGTATTTGTGCGATTGACTGGTTCTAGTGTATCCTGGAACGTTAGATACATTGCACAATTCAAATTTAGCTCAGAGTCACAGCTGAGATTTGGGAGAGGTTAAGGCCTTGTGTTAAAAACTTTAATGAATACCTTAAAAGAAGACAATTCAGTAATTCATTTAATATTTCAAATTATGTAAATTTTAACATAGAATGGTTACAGCACAGACCATTCGGTCTGTCATGTCTGTGCTGGCTCTCTGCGAAAGCAATTCACCTTGTCCCACTCCCTGGCCTTTTCCCCGTAACCCTGAAAAAAATTTTCTCTTCAGATAATTGTCCAATTCTCTTTTGAAGGCCTCGATTAAATCTGCCTCCACCGTGCTCTTAAGGCAGAGCATTCCAGATTGTTAAATAATTTTGCTTAAACTCTTGATTTAGACATTTAAAACTTACTGAGATAATAGATGTGAAATAATCAAAAAGAATTTTCTTGTATCTGTAGGGAACAGGTAATATAGCTCCACTCTGGTCAAATCATGGACTTGTAGAGGAATGCATTTTATATAGCTGTTTACATTATAACTGGACAAAGGTGTTTCTATAATGAAAAAACAATGTAGAAGTGTGATGCAAAGAATGACAACAGGAAGTAAAATTTTGTAGATAGTAAGTGTGCACTGATATAAGATTTTTGAAGTTATATAGATCTGTAGTTAAATCACAAAACATAGGGCATGTTGGACAGCAGAAAAGTAGAGCATAGGAGTTTCCCTTCAGTGCTGGCTGAGGTGCTGCAGTGATGACACTGGAAGTGTGTGTAATCTTGATGTGACAAGGTTACATAAGCAGTTTCGTTATAAATGTGGACATAGAAATTTATAATGGGGAAAGAGTTGACACAAAAATATGATGGATGACAAAGTAAGGTTTTGTAGACAGGAAATGGATGCGGAATGTGTTTGTTTATATATAATGTATACTATAATATGAGATCTGCAGTGACATTGCTTACTTAAAATATTTAGAACTAAAGGCTGACAAGTCCCCAGTTCTGATGGACTTAATCCTTGGGTCTTAAAATAAATGGCTGCTGAGATAGTGGATGCATTGGTTTTAATTTTCCAAAATGCCTAGATTCTGGAAAGGTCCCATCAGATTGGAAAATAGCGAATGTAACTCCTCTATTCAAGGAAGCAGGAAACTACAGGCCAGTTAGCTTAACATCTGTCATTGGGAAAATGCTGGAATCTATTATTAAGGAGGTAATGGGTCATTTAGAAAATCTCAGTGCAATCAGGCAGAGTCAACCTGGTTTTGTGAAAGGAAAATCATGTTTGACTAATTTATTAAGAGTTCTTTGAGGAAGTAACCAGCAACGTGGATAAAGCGGAACCTGGGGATGTGGTGTGCTTGGATTTCCAGAAGGCATTTGACAAGGTGCCACATCAAAGGTTACTGAACAGAATAGGAGCCCATGGTATAGGGGGTAACATATTAGCATGCTAATGAGGATTGGCTAGCTTGCAGGAATCAGAGAGTAGGCATAAATGAGTCATTCTCAGATTGGCAAACTGGCTGTAATTAGTGGAGTGTCACAGGATCAGTGCTGGAACCTCAACAATTTACAATCTATATCAATGATTTGGGGGTGAAGGGACAGAATGTATGGTTGCTAAATTTGCTGCTGACACAGATAGATAGGAACATAAGTTGTGAAAAGGACATATGGGAATGCATTTTAAAAGCCTGACGCCAAAATAGGCAGCAGGTGGAAAGATTTGCGACCCACGCACGGCGCCCACGTCGCGGAGCTGCCGGGATTCCAAATGCAAGGGCTCATTTGCATAGCCAGGTGGCCATGCCCCCCTCCGATGACGTGGAGAGGGCAGGCGAGGCGTCCCCGGCAACGGGGTCCAGCGTCAATGCGCAGGCACCAGCGCCATTTCTGAAGGGCTTAGAGCGATAAATGAGCATTTAAAATTTTAAAGGAGCATTACATTTTAAATTAATAAAAGTAAGTGAAACTTTTTTTCCATCCCCACTCTCACTCCCCCAATAGCCTTACATTAAATTCATTGCCCGCAACCCCTTCCCATCATCCCCCAACCAATCCGAAGCATCTTAACCTTGCTACACCCCCTGCCGGCACAGAGAAAATAACCTCCTCCCCCCCCCCCCCCCCCTCTTCCCCACTGTTGTCGTGCCTCATTTCCCTGAATGGGAATTTGAAGGTGTGGCATTGCCAGCTGCCGGAATGAAGATCCTAATCTGCTGGCAATCGTTTCGGCCTGCATATTAATTAAAGGTAAGTATCCATTTGCATATTATAATGCGGGTCCTGCCGCCGAGTGGCGGGGTGACCGCCACGAGTCTTTGCTGTCGCCATCGGGATGGGGCCTGCTGGCGTTGTGGTCGGTGGCGGGCCTCATTCGTTGCTATCTTCATTTCCCTCCCCCCCCCCCCCCCCAGCCACCGTTCCTGGCGTCTGAGAGCCTTTAAAATCCAGCCCAAGGAGTCTGCAAAGGGATGCAGATAGGTTAAATGAGTGGACAAAGATTTGGCAGATGGAGTATAATATGGGAAAGTGTGAACTTGTTTGTTCACTTTGGTCAGTAACATAGAAATACAACATATTTAAATGGAGAAAGACTGCAGAACTCTGAGATACAGAGGGATCTGAGTGTCCTAGTACACGAAACACACACAAAAAAATGCAGGTAGAGCAAGTGATTAAGAAGGCAAATGCAATGTTGTCGTTTATTGAAAGGGGAATGGAATATAAAAGTAGAGATGTTTTGCCACAGTTGTACAGGGCATTGGTGAGACCACATCTAAAGTATTGTGTACAGTTTTGGTCTCCTTATTTGAGAAAGGATATAATTGAAAGGTTTCCCCTTGTGGGAGAGACTAAAACTAGGGGGCACAGTTTAAAAATAAGGCCCCCCCCCCCCCCCCCCATTTAAGACAGAGATGAGGAGGCAGGGTCATTGGATGTTTTTAAGGCAGAGATGGACAGATTCTTGACAAACAAGGAAGTCAAAGGTATCTGGGTAGACAGGGAAATGGAGTTGAGTCCACAAACAAATCAGCCATAATCTGATAGAATGGCAGAGCAGACTCGAGGGACCGAATGGCGTGCTCCTAATTCGTAGGTATGTATGTTAATATGTTTGTTGTGAGTCAGATGTTTTTATAGGAATGGGGTGTTATGACAGCTAATGTTAGTCTCCCTAGTAACATCTGTATCTTTGCAGTCTGTGAGCATTGGGAAGGGGATACAGACCTGACGATACTAGAATGAGGACTTGGGATCTACTGGTATTTTAAGGGGTTTCTAGGGTTTGGGAATGTGGTCCAGATTTTGAGTGTGAAGGAAACATCTGGAGATTGTGACCTGAGTTTCCCTGGGAGGGGTTTCAGATCATTGGAGAGACTATTACCTGGCAGTACTTGGAGGAACTTGAGGGTATCATGATCTGGAAACCTATATGGGGCCCAACCTTTCCCTCTCAGACCATCAGGTACCCTTCCTCATTCCTCTGTCATTTGGAAAAGGCAAATAAACTCCCAGATCCTCTCAGGAGATGGAGATGTGTCCATTTTAATCCGCTCATGTTGGTGTGCAGATTGCATGCTGAGAAATTTGAATACTGTAAATGCTGATGATGTACAGATGTGTTTTGAAATTCTGTTCAACTTTTCTGAGGTAAAAATATCCAATCAAAGCCCAGGCTTTTGAAACAGGCTAAGGCCGTGAAGTAATTTTTTTATGAAGAAGGCAAGACAGAACAGACATTGAGTAAATGAATCATGTTATTGCAAAGTAAGCAATTATTTTGGAAATTAGATTTTTCAATTACCAGCAAAAAGCAGAAGAAAAAGATTCAGAAAGCATTTTGAATTATTTGGTTCGCCAAGAGTGTGATGGTGATTTTTTTTTTTGTTGGAGGCTTTTACCATTATAAATATTTACGCATGGATTTTCATTATGTATGTTGGCAAATAGATTTCTGTCTACCTGTTAAAATTCTTCTATATGACGTACAATTCCTGTCTATAAATCTTTATGTTGTCACAATTTTTGAGAACATCTTCACAGCAGCATTTAAAAAGGGAAATTTTCCTGTGTAAACAGTTGCTTCTTGTGCAAATTGTGTACCTGACCATTTGCCACCAATTTAATTTTCTTCATTTTGGGCTTTTTTCACCTTTTTATTAGACATTTAAAAATCAATTTGGGCCATTCAGGACTTCCTTTCCCAATTGTTGGACATCCCCTAACATTTTCAGTTAACATAATTTTGAAATGGGGATTGAACCAAATCCCACCCACAGGGCAGGATTTTGTGCCCTGTCAGGGGCAGGAACGGAGGCAGACAGGGCCTGAAAATATTGGTGTGACCAGCGTGCTGGTTTTCTCGCGCTGTTCCCAGTGCCAGCCATTTTTGAGGAGGCGGCATCGGGGTCAGCAGGGCTACTTGCCCCCATGTGGCAGGTAACCAATTAGGCTCATTAACAGCCCTGCTAAGGCCAATTTTCCAGTCAGCTTCTAGTTTCCTGAACTGGTGGGGGCCAGTTTTCAAGAACCTTTGGCCCTCCAGCTGTGAGAGCCCATCTGCTGCTGTAATTGGACAAGAAACCTGTCTCCATGCCAAATAAAGGGGGTGGGGGTGGGGGGGGCACCTCCGTGAAAATCCCAGTGAGTGACTATTTCCCCTAGGGGTGGGTTCAGGACCCAGAAACAGTCTTGAATTCTGTTTCCCGCCACCAAATGGAAAATCCAGCCCATATTGTTTGTTTCCCTGGTGATTTAGTGGATGGGCCACCTGATTTTGAGATTGGTCAACCTCCAGTTTTCCTTCCCTGCTGGTATTGCAGCTGGCCTCCTGCATACTGCCTTCTGCCTCCCATACCATAACCCTTGACATCAGACCCCTAAGACTGCTGACCTCACCATGACTCCTATCCAACCCTTATCCTCTCACCTTACACACCCACACCTTCTCGTTGGGAACTTACATTCCAGCAGTGTTTTTCTCACACTGGCTATGGTCAGGGATTATTTGAACAATTTTAGCTGAAATAGCCATTTAGTTCTTTAACAGCTTTATTGCCAGCAAATGCATGATAATCACTTATTCAGAAATACTGCCAGTGAAACCTGTGAAAATCGGTTAGTTTCTGAGAGCTGGAAACAGTTGCGGCAAAGGTAGGAAGGGTGAATAAATCGATGGTGCCTGCTACGTCATTAATTGAGTGATTTGTAGGTGTACTGGACATTCTACGTATTTATTCATTTACTGCATACTTCATTTAATTCACTGCTTATTACTGCTTAATTTACTCATTTGTTGCCTGCTACTCTATGAATTTAGTTATTCACTTATGCCTGCTGCTTATTTGATTCATTAATTCAGTGCAGCACACCTAACTGGCACCAATGGTTTTGGCTTTCCTGTTGTGATAGGATGGTGTCAAGAAACACTTTGTTCTAAAATAAGTTTTAAGTGTTATCTCCCATGTTATTGCAGTAGCAACTTCTGTCTACTATTTTATATATTCTTTGAGAACATCGAGATGAAACTTTTCTGCTAATGCCCAGGTTGCCTAATTATAAATGTTTGCATAGCTAGTTTCCATTGTGGTTTGTTGGCATGTTTTTTTTCATTATAAAGGCATAACAGAGGAAATGAAGTTTGTGCACATGAAGTATGCAAAACTTTTGGTATCTAAATGCATGAGTGAACTTTTTTTTTCTTCTTTTGTGGAATGTGGGTGTCGCTGGCAAGGCCGGCATATATTGCCCATCCCTAATTGCCCTTGACAACTGAGTGGCTTGCTAGGCCATTTCAGAGGGCAATTTAAGAGTCAATCACATTGCTGTGGGTCTGGAGTCGCATGTCGGCCAGACCAGGTAAGGATGGCAGATTTCCCTTCCCTAAAGGGCATCAGTGAACCAGCTGAGTTTTTACAACAATCGACGATAGTTTCATGGCACCATTACTGAGACTAGCTTTCAATTACAGATTTTTTAATTATATAATTGAGTTTTTAATTAATTGAATTAAAATTCCACTAGCTGCCATGGTGGGATTTGAACTTGTGTTCCCAGGACATTAGCCTGGGCTTCTGGATTACTTGTCCAGTGACATTACCGCTATGCCACCACCTCCCCGAAATGTGCTGACATTTACAAAATAATTGCCACAATATGTTTGATACACAATTCGGAGAAATCGTGAATACTGTTAAGTTTTATTTCTTTTCCCACATGTGGTGGTCTTATCCCACGTGTTGCACAAATGTATCTGTCTAATGTTAAAAATTGAAATCCTGTTCTTTAGCACCGTCAGTCCATTGACAAATGATCTTGTTCTTCAGATCCTTCGGTATATTGATAAACTAACGAATGAAATGAAAGAAGCTGGAAATCTGGAGGGAATCCTATTAACAGGCCTGACAAAGGATGGCATTGACCTAATGGAGAGCTATGTAGATAGGACTGGTGATGTCCAGACAGCAAGTTTTTGTATGTTGCAGGTAGGTCAGACAAAAATTGTTAGTAACTGCTGTTTGTGTTTTTTTTTAAGGCTGCGTTTGCTGACAACGCAATCACTAGCTGGCGCAGTACTTGCACATGCGTAAATGCAGGCTCTTCAACTGGAACGGCAGTGTCTGCGACGTTCAGGCAGCTGCCAGGATTAAAGATGGCGGTGCTCAATTTATCACAGGAAATGCTTATGGTTAGATCGTTCTAGCAAACTAACCTTACATTAAGTTGGATGGAAGCCCAGTAATATGCTACTGTGTAGTTATAGGATATGAACTGTAATCCTGAGATCCATTTAATATTCTAGTAATCCTATTAAATACGAAAGGAATTTTATGATTGAATTTCCTTTGGAAGATAGTGAATTGGCACCCCGATTGATGGTAAAGAAAATCGGGCAGAGTATGAAATGTTCTGCCAATGCATTATTGTGATTCATTTATATGACTGACCAGGACTGATCTCACCCAAACGCAGCTTCTAGCTCCCACCCCACTGGCCGTTCTCCCCCCTCAAAAACTCACTTTCTCCTCTACCCTCCGCCCAACCTGCTGCTTGCTCCAGACCTCGCTGCTGCTCCCCCCCCACTTCACTGGCCGATTGTTCCCCACTCGCACTACCCCGCTCTGCAGTCTCTTGTTCCCCGCACCCCACCCCTGCCGTTTCCCTCCTCTCAGCTGAAGAAGCAAGGGGTGACGTAGGAGGGAAGTGGCCCGGCTTAGAGCAAGCGGCTGGAGAGTGGGGTGGCACAAAGCGAGAAACAAACTGCCAGGGAAGTGGAGGGGAGCAGCGAGGTCTGGAGCAAGCGGCTGAGAGGAGGAAATATTGAGGTCTGGAGCGAGTTGCTGAAGAGGGAGAGCAGCTAGTGGGGCGGGAGCGAGTGGCAGGGATCGAGCATGAGCCACAAAATCTCCCATTCAGCCGCATCCTCCAGCCGAATGGGGGGAGCTGGATACCCGATGATGCTTTATTGCGCATGTGCAAAGATGAACCAGGCGTAGATACGTGATGACGTTGGCGCTGCGCAATGACATAATCCCGCGCATGCGCAACTTAATTCTGGCAAGATGTAGCTGCGCATGTGCACAACTTGGTGCACTCTGATGACATCAACGGGCCGCTGCCTGGTCAGGAATCACTTTGTTTTTTTTAACTCTATAGTTGGAGCATTTAGATGAGACTTTAAACGAGCAATTTCTGACCTCTATGTAAACATGTGATTTCAGGCTGTTGTGAATTTTTAAATAACGTTTATGCTCTTTTAACATCCTCAGGGCTTCCCGAGTGATGTTATGAAAGATCCCAGGGTCCAATATTGGATAGAGAATTACAGAAACCTACTTGATGCTTGGAGGTTCTGGCATAAGAGGGCTGAATTTGACATCCATAGGAGTAAGTTGGACCCATTTTCAAAACCTCTCGCACAGGTAAATTGGTTTTTCAAGAACAGAGCAATATAGTTATGTTAAAAATGTTGGTTTCACTTTAAAGAAAAAAATCAGCTTTTGAAAAAATCTACCTTATTAGTTAAAACTTGGTAAATTCATGCATTTTAAATTAGTTTCTGCTCCAATTTAAAGTTCTGAGAAGAAAATGGGTAACAGCATAACCACTTTCTGTGTGTACATACACAGAAAGCATAATTGTACATGTATAGTAGATATCTTTTACCTTTTTTATTTTCATTTAATTTCAGCAAATCCCTGAACAGTAACTAAGGTAGGTGAGTGGAAACCTGTTGTAAACAGACAGTTGTGATGTGCTTAATGACTGGCAAAAGAAGTTATAATCCTCAAGCAGTGTGTTACCCAAGGGCCACTCTTGGGAATCTTTCAAACGTTGTACCTCAAGAGTGATGGAACAGGCATCAGCGCTTCCGATTTTATGCCTTCCCAGGCAATTGTGAGTAGAGGCCATGCAGAAAAGAGTGGCGAAACCTGTCAGACAAAATAGAAGGAACAGCATAGAATGCCAGTTTAAGCAACATTTCACAGAAAGGAGGGCTGTTGCTTGAGACCCAGAGACAAATGGAGGGTCATAGATGTAGAAAACATGGGCTTAGGATTGTATTAAGGGCCTTGGGGTCAGTCTGGTATTCCACTCCCTTCCTCCACATGTCAAAATATATTATACACAATGGTTCTTCAGAAGCTGGCAGGAATATGGACATTTGATTCATCAAATCCTAAGTTCTTTGCTGTCACACAACTGGTAATGGTGATTTCCCCTCCAAATTGTTGATGATTATTAGTTGGAATTAGACTCTTTAAGCTTTAGTTTCAACTCCTGTTTTTATACATTTTGTTGAACTATCTCCATGTTTATTTTAGATGGTCAGTTTGAAAAATCATTGTCGGCATTCATCATTTTACTGTTAGCCGAACTACACTTGCATAATAATCTCCATTTACTGCCATAATCTTTCCAAAGTGGTGCAATTCAGTAATGGTTATGGCTAGGGTTAAGCAAGATATTTGAATTTTACACTGTCCTGTTGGGGCAAAGTCATTGCTTATTACCCTACTGAAAGTCTGAAATTAACATATTCCTATACTAAAAATTACTTTTATTTCCACAAAGGGTACTGAGTAGTTAATTCTACTATATGTTAGTGTCACATTTAATTCATGGTAGTTGTTTCTATGAAATTCAATAAAACACTAATTTTTAAAAACTGCCATCAAATATTTTTCTGTTCTGCTACATTAAAGCTTCAGAATGGTGGTCATTGGTGGAAAAACACAACTGGCTTTAGTGTTGTTAATTAATTGGAAAAAGAAAACCCAGAATTAGATTGTTTAATCACTCCAAATTCATGCTAGATCCATCCATTTTACATTGAGCTGTATTTAACTGTGTCCATGTTTATTATTTATTCCATCATGGAGATTCACCTTGCTTCCAATACAGTAGGATCCTGAAGTAATTCAAATCAGGACCCATACTCTAGATAATAAATTTGTTATTGCTGATATTTTTTTTTTAATGTGTCTATTGGTTTCGTGTTTTTTTTAAAGGCTGACACAACTGTTTACCAAATATTTAAATTTTACAGTACTACAATTTAGTGATGAAAAAGTAACAAAACCTCTGGTAATGAAGTGGTGAAGACTATTTCAATGCAGATATGTGCCGACTGTGAAGAGATTTAGCTGCAGAATGCACAAGAGCTTTATGCATGATCAGATTGGCCTTGCTGGAAGTCACTACACATAGTACAAATGGAGATTGAAAACATTCCATGAACAACTTGACATTGATGAAAGTGTTAGACTAGACATTATTGTGAGCAAAAGGGGAGTTCCGGTTAGGATTCTTGAAAGCTTGCAGGTTGACAGATCACCTGATCAGTACTGTTACCGTTACTGTTACCCATTCAGCTGGCTTTGCTGCAAGGTCAGAGTGTGGGGCAATCCTATCGATGCTTGTACCCTGGCATGTCCAGCTTTGCATTGTGACACTTCTTCAAGGACATTTCCAGTTAGAGAAGGTAAGTTGTTAGATGGATGTGTAATGGGCTATTGCAATGTCCAAGAGGTTTTCTTGATTCTTTTATGGATGGAGAGGAATTTTTCATGTTTTTCCTAATTGGCTGTAGTCCTTTTCCTTTTGTTTTGTTGCTTCTAAGTGGAGATTACATGGTTAATGGATGGGTAGATGATGTATGGACTTGCACTGGATCTGGATAGGATGTGCTTCATGCCTCTGATTCTCTCTTCCTGACCTTTTTTATATACATTATTCCATTTCTTCAGAAATTCTAAGATGGTAATGAATTCTGGGCTCTATTTAATTTTTTTATTGAGTTCCAATACTTTCGTCTGTAGGATGGGACCCATAATGAGTGTGTAGGTTTCTCTCTCAACTCTCAGCAAGTACAACACTGAGTACAACAGGCACAATTCCCAATTTATAATTGCCTTTTTGTATCCAAGACGTCCCAGTGCCATACATGGAGCCCTTCCGCTCTGCTCTGTCCTGTTCCCAGTACCTAGCCTGCCCATACCCTGCCTGCTTTATTTAAAAATAAGCATGATTGGACAGGGCTCCAAGGAGCAGAGGCATAAGTTAAAATGAGGTCAGGATTCAGAACTGCTGCAAGCAAATGGGAAAAAAGTCATTTCAATAATATATTGTTTTTGAACTTTCTAAGTGATCTGAGTTTATGACTCCAGTCCCAGTCTGGTTGCTGGAAGCAGGATTCAGAGCTGGAGTTCAGGTGCCACTCAATTATGCATATACAGCTCAGTATACACACAATCCATTTGGCACCTTTACATTGGCTATTAGCTGTGCCGCTTCTGATTTGCCGCTGTGCCTACTGGGTTGAATTCGAATTAGAAATGCAGAACATAGAGAAAATTATCAGCACTAAAATCATGCTAGCTGGCAAAATATATGGTGTATGTTGCTGATCTCACTGTTGCCAGAAAATCTGGCCAATATTACTGCCTTGAAATGTTATTGTACATGTAGTTAATACTCTTACCAAGAGAAGGCATAATGTTAGTATGTGGTTTAATGATACATGTATGTTCTTAAACATTGTATATTACAACTTCAACAAGCAGAACATATTGATCAATGGAGTTAAGAAAAAACATTTCTAAAGAGTTAGCTTTGTTGCAAGGGAGGGTTAGGAGTGTAAAGAAAAAGTACTTAAAGTACTTTATGTGATTGGAAGAACATTTGTATGTATTAGGGATGGTGTTTGACCTATAAGAAGTCATTTCTTTATGAATCCTGCTGTTTTCTTCTCTCTGTTTTAGTTGCATTTAGTTTTCTTGGGCTGCATTTTATTGGCTCACCACCATTGTCAGTGGCGAGCTTGAAAGAAGGCGAGGCGCACGTGTGACTTGTGCGCCACTGAGCCCCCGCAATATTTTGCACGGGGGCTCATTTAAATGGAGGGGCGGAACAGCCACCCCTGGCAATGGCGTTCAACGCCTCTGCCATTTTACAAGGGCTTTAAGCCCTTACCGGCAATTTAAATTTTTAAGGAGAAGAGCACTTTGTTTTTATTTAAATTAAGTCAGTTAAACATCAAAGCCCCCCTTTCCCCCCCCCCACCTTCTCCCCCCCTCCCCCCCCATGATCAAACAAGATATTTATTTTCCTTTCCTCCCCCACCCCCGAGAAACCATTTTTGCTGATACCGACCTTTCAGCCCCTTCCCACTATCCCAAAGGCGCATGAGTTCTGGCCGGCTACCGGAATATCGGCATGAGACGGCTGTGGCTACAAGCTAAGTCATTATTCTTTAATTTTAATATCATTTGCATATTCAGATGAAGGCTCCGCCACCAAGCGGCAGGTGGCTGCACCGAAGCCTCACCGCCACCGGTAAGATCGGGCGGGGCCTTCCGGCATTGGGGTCTGTGGCAGGCCTCTCCTGGAAGACTTTTCTGGGCCCTCCTGCCACGACCCTCAACGTCGGAGGGCAAGTAAAATTCAGCCCCTTAAGACAGTATCCACTGTGTCTGAGTGCCTACCAGTTGCCAGGGCTCCACAACTCTCAACTTTCAGCTGCTCACTACGGGAAGATGGTGGCATAATGATACTTTCACTGAGCTAGTAATCCAGAGACCTAGACTAATGCCCTGGGACATGGTTTCAAATCCCACCATCCTGGTGGAATGTAAATTCAATTAATAAATGCGATGAATTAATTAAACAAAAATTCAGGAATTGAAGGCTAGTCTCAGTATTGGTGCCATGAAACTTTCATCAATTGTCGTAAAAACACATCTGGTTCACTAATGTCCTTTTAGGAAAGGAAATCTGCTGCCCTGACCGGGTCTGGCCTACATGTGATTCCAGATCTGCAGCAATGCGGTTGACTCTTAACTGCCCCTCTGAAATGGCCTAACAAGCCACTCAGTGGTCAAGGGCAGTTCGGGATGGGCAGCAAATGCTGGCCTTGCCAGCGACACCCACATCCCATGAAAGAATAAGAAGAAAAAATTACCACCCTTCCCAGCAGCATGGCCAAGAAGTAGAGTGGGAAGTAAATCTGTTCGCTCTAAAGCTCTATAAATAGCATTAAATGTCAGGTAAATCATTGCCATGAACTTGGATTATCTTTTACAGAGTGTTATGTAACATTCCCAGTAATTTAAAGGACTTATTTCCTGAAAAAAAATCTTCGTCTTTCAGTTTGTTTGTTAGTTCTCATGAGAAGTTTTGAAGAGTTCAGAGGTGTTGGAAATGTCCATGATATTGGTTGATTAGACTGACTGACCTGGAGAGAACTATGATGTTTACCACTTCCCATTGTAGAAAGCATATGGGCTGAGACTTCCAAAACTGGAAAATGTGACCAATATTATTTTAGGCTTACAAAAACTAATGCAAAGGTTTTTTGGACAGTATGACTGTTTATGGTTCTCTTAACATTTTGTTATTCAGACTACAAGAAATGTTCCATTATTGAGGTATTATTGATATGATTCAGATGTTTTTGCATTACAAACTGACAGCATTGCACTTTGTTGTACTGATTCTCGTGGGTTGATTGTTTTCTTGTTACCTGTATATAGGATAGAAATGCCCACAAATCTCCAATTCAAAGGAAAGCAAATAATGAGAAGTAAACACATTTCCTTTTTTTATGGAGTTCACATACTCTCTCCATAGGACGTGCTACAGCTACATAAATCCCTGGTTAGACTGCAGCTTGTACCTTGTACAGTCTTGTATTCCCTGGATTATAGAAGATTAAGGGGTGGATTAATTGAAGTTTTTCAGATTTTGAAAGGAATTGATGAGGAGTAGATAAAGGGAAACATTTTTGGCTGGTAGGTGTCGAGGACAAGAGGAAATAAGCTTAAAGTCAGAGCCAGATCACTAAGAAGAGAACTTAGGAAATTCTTCCTTACTCCAAGGTTGGTAGAAATGTGTCAGTTTCTCCCACAAAAAACAGTAGATGCTAGCTCAATTAATTTTAAATCTGGGAATAATAGGTTTTTGCTAACCATGGGCATTAAAGGGATATGGAGCCAAGGCGAGTGAATGCAGTTAAGATACAGATCAGCCATGGTATCATTTGAATGTCAGGACAGGCTCATGTGACTGGTCTACTCTTGTCCCTATCCTACTTAGTTGAACAAGAGAACTTGAGCACAAATTAGTAAGAGCAAAAGGCATGGGAATGACCATGTGTGTACAAGAATACTGCTGGACTTCAACGAGCTACCACATTGTAACTTGCCAGAATAGCATTTGGTAAGTTTTCTTTTTACAGTTAGGACCTTCTCTTGCTCTTTGGACATTGGCTTGCAGGGTAATCAGGATGAGTATGAAACAAAAGTTGCTCCAGTGACAAATGTACCTCTGCAGGCTCAATTTCATGACTCAGGCTGGCTGGTCAATTGGAATTATCATCCTGGAGTTCTCCAGAACCTGCCACAGGGGATCACTTTTTGTAAAAAAAAAGACTTCCGGCGTATCATCTTGGAAACAATTTGACTCGAAAGAGATCCCATTTACATGCACCCCACTCCTAGTCCAAGCAGGACAGTCAATAATTGGTCAGAAAACTGACCATAGTCGGATTTGAATCATCATCTCAGGCTGGGGTCAGCAACCTTAATAACAAGAGGAGCCATTTTTAAAAATGTAATCAAAAATGCGATATCTTAAGAGCTGCAATGCTGTTACGCAAATGCCAATAATAATGAAAAACAAGGGAGACACATTTCAACATGAAGGTTTTTCAAATAATTTGATAATTGAACGATATTTTCTCAAGTACAATGTTAAAAGAAGTTTTTTAATCAAAAAACATTTAATTACCATTGAAATTGGTTTGATTAATCAAGGTTAGAAACAGCACGAGCCCGTAATGAGCCGCAGGTTGCAGATCCCTGATGTAGGTCAAGAATAGGTGAACTCCTCACCCTCCACTTCTACGAGTAGCATTGTGAGTGGCATAGCTTGTCATAAAATATATGACTGCGTTGTTAACATTGTCCTGACCATAGCATGGGGACACACACCTTCCCCATCAAATTATGGCTTCACTACTTGGAATTGCTCACCTTGGTGTACTTGTCCATAGATCACTGAAGGCAGCAGCACAGGTAGAGAAGGTGGTTCGGAAGGCATATGGGATACTTGCCTTTATTAGTCGAGGCATAGAATATAAGAGCAGGGAGGTTATGATGGAGCTGATAAAATGCTAGTTAGGCCACAGCTGGAGTACTGTGAACAATTCTGGGCACCACACTATAGGAAGGATATGATTGCACTGGAGAGGGTGCAGAGGAGATTCACCAGGATGTTGCCTGGGCTGGAGCATTTCAGCTATGAAGAGAGACTGAAAAGGCTAGGGTTGTTTTCCTTAGAACAGAGAAGGATGAGTGGGGGGACATGGTTGAGGTATAAAAGATTATGAGGGGCATTGATAGGTTCGATAGGAAGAGACTTTTTTCCTTAACGGAGATGTCAATAACCAGGGGGCTTAAATTTAAGGTAAGGGGCAGGAGGTTTAGAGGGGATTTGAGGAAAAAAAATTTCACCCAGAGGGTGGTTGGAATCTGGAATACACTGCCTGAAGGGGTGATAGAGGCAGGAACCCTCAACATTTAA
This sequence comes from Heterodontus francisci, assembly GCF_036365525.1. Lineage (NCBI taxonomy): Eukaryota > Metazoa > Chordata > Chondrichthyes > Heterodontiformes > Heterodontidae > Heterodontus > Heterodontus francisci. The sequence goes on along the minus strand of NC_090372.1, from coordinate 113,671,268 downwards.
GAAGTATTTAGATGAGCACTTGAAATGCCATAGCTTTCAAGGCTACGGGCTAAGTGCTGGAAAATGGGACTAGAATAGTTAGGTGCTTGATGGCTGGCACAGACACGACGGGCCGAAGGGCCTGTTTCTGTGCTGTATAACTGACTCTATAAACTGAGAGAGGGGAATATGCAGTGAGACCTGGGTGTTCTTGTACACCAGTCGCTGAAGCATGCAGGTGCAACAGGCGGTAAAAAAGGCAAGTGGTATGTTGGCCTTCGTAGCGAGAGGATTCGAGTACAGGAGCAGGATGTCTTGCTGCAATTATACAGGGCCTTGGTGAGGCCACACCTGGAATATTGTGTGCAGTTTTGGTCTCCTTATCTGAGGAAGGATGCTCTTGCTATAGAGGGAGTGCAGCAAAGGTTTACCAGACTGATTCCTGGGATGGTGGGACTGATGTATGAGGAGAGATTGAGTTGGTTTGGATTATATTCGCTGGAGTTCAGAAGAGTGAGGGGGGGATCTCATAGAAACCTATAAAATCCTAACTGGACTTGACAGGGTAGATGCAGGAAGGATGTTCCCGATGGTTGGGGAGTCCAGACACAGGGGTCATAGTCTAAGGATACAGGATAAACCTTTCAGGACTGAGATGAAGAGAAATTTCTTCACCCAGAGAGTGGTGAGCCTGTGGAATTCACTACCACAGAAAGCAGTTGAGGCCAAAACATTGTATGCTTTCAAGAAGGAGTTAGATATAGCTCTTGGATCTAAAGGGATCAAAGGGTATGGGGTGAAAGTAGGAAAAGGCTAGTGAGTTGGATGATCAGCCATGATTGTAATGAATGGCGGAGCAGGCTCGAAGGGCCAAATGGCCGCCTCCTGCTGCTATTTTCTATGTTTCTATGTAAGTGCAGAGATTCAGCACATCTACTTGCCTCCGCTATGGTGATCTTCATGGGGAGGGCCCACATTATAGTGAAAGATGACAGTGCTGTACTGGAGAAAACTTTCCTACTTTTGACATATAGGACTGTAAAAAGTTAATCAAGATATTCCAATTGTACCTCTTTTTGGAGAGAGGGAAAAAACACAACTCATTTAATATCATAAAGAAACATTTTGCAGAGTCTTTGAGAGTAAATTATACATTGTGGAAGACACTTGCTTAGATGAGTTTTTTTATTATTCATTCCTGGGATGTGGGCGTTGCTGATTAGGCCAGCATTTTATTGCCCATCCCTAATTGCCCTTGAGGAGGTGGTGGTGAGCTGCCTTCTTGAACTGCTGCAGTCCATGTGGGGTAGGTACACCCACAGTGCTGTTAGGAAGGGAGTTCCAGGATTTTGACCCAGTGACAGTGAAGGAACGGCGATATAGTTCCAAGTCAGGATAATGTATGGCTTGGAGGGGAACTTGCATGTGGTGGTGTTGCCATGCATCTGCTGGCCTTGTACTTCTAGGTGGTAGAGGTTGTGGGTTTGGAAGGTGCTGTCTAAGGAGCCTTGGGGCATTGCTGCAGTGCATCTTGTAGATGGTACACACTGCTGCCACTGTGCGCCAGTGGTGGAGGGAGTGAATGTTTGTGGATGGTGTGCCAATCAAGCAGGCTGCTTTGTCCTGGATAGTGTCGAGCTTCTTGAGTGTTGGAGCTACACCCATCCAGGCAAGTGGAGAGTATTCCATCACACTCCTGACTTGTGCCTTGGTGGATGGTGGACAGGTTTGGGGAGTCAGGAGGAGAGTTACACGCCGCAGGATTCCTAGCCACTGACCTCTTGTAGCCATGGTATTTATATGACTACTCCAGTTCAGTTTCTGGTCAATGGTAACCCCCAGGATGTTGATATTGGGGGATTCAGCGATCGTAATGCCATTGAATGTTAGTGGGAGATGTTTAAATTCTCTCTTGTTGGAGATGATCATTGCCTGGTACTTGCGTGGCACGAATGTTACTTGCCACTTATTAGCCCAAGTCTGGATATTGTCCAGGTCTTGCTGCAATTCTACAAGGACTGCTTCAGTATCTGAGGAGTCACGAATGGTGCTGAGCGTTGTGCAATCATCAGTGAACATCCCCACTTCTGACCTTCTGGCGACAAGGTCATTGATTGAAGCAGTTGAAGATGGTTGGGCCTCGGACACTACCCTGAGGAACTCCTGCAGTGATGTCCTGGGACTGAGATGATTGACCTCCAACAACCACAATCATCTTCCTTTGCTCTAGGTACAGTGTATGAGGTGCCTATGCCAGGCCGAGTGCAATGTATTGACGTTTCCCTGGTCCAACAATGTGTAATGCAGTACCTTAATCCTCAATTTAAGAATAGCACCCCCTACTGAGCAAGTGTGAATTATTTTTTAACACAAACAAAATACCACGGATGCTGGAAATCTGAAATAAAAACAGAAAATGCTGGAAATACTCAGGTCTGGCAGCATCTGTCGAGAGTGAAATAGAGTTAACATTTCAGGTCATTACCTTTCATCAGAATTATTTCTTACCTCACACTTATTCTCTTATGGCCTCTGATTGAAAATGAAAGTTTGTAATGAATCATAGTTGAGCGTTTCTATGCAGTGGATTCATGGGAAGTAAGTTTGAGACACCCAAGCTGATTTGTACTATAGTTGACAGAGGAAACCTTTATCTGATTTGTTTGGTGCGCGTTGGTACTTACCCACTATGTGAACTATTCTCCTTGTCCGTTTGATAACTTGGGCATGCTCTTGAAAGAACGGTATTGGTCCTGAGCTTTGGCTGGAGAGCGCAAAAAGTTTTGGGAAACTAGTTGATATAGGAAGCATGTCACTGGGGTGAATGTTACTAACTTCCTATAGTGTGAACCCTGAGTAAGTGTAAACATAACATGGACCTTAATAAAGAGTTATCTGGTTTTGCCCGGATGATTATGGCCTCCTGTTGAGAGCCCTGCTTGTCCTCCTGCTTCTCCTTTTCATCTGTCCTCTAGCAACTGGTGCTGCTATTCCTGGCCTTATTTCGTTCTTGGTAATGTATAAAGTAAATGGATCTTTATTTAATGAAGAAAAACGTTTAGAAAATTTTATCATTTTATTAATTTTGTACAAAAGCTTGCAAAGTTTAAACTGTAAAATATCTTTCTTGCTCTTTGTTGTTGGTGGGTCTGTTTTGATGAGTGAGAAAATGTGAGATTGGTCTCTAACACTATTGCATTTTGTATTGGGTTACATTTAGTTACCTTTGTTAGAAAATGAAAGTCAAACCATTTCAATGTTATAAGATACTTCACATTTCCTATTTACAGTTGTGTTACTATATGTATTCCAGGTGTTTGTGAGCTGCAACTTCTGTGGAAAATCAATATCTTACAGCTGTTCTGCCATGCCACACCAGGGACGAAGTTTCAGCCAATATGGTGTTAGTGGTTCTCCAACCAAATCAAAGGTCACAAGTTGCCCAGGATGTCGTAAACCTCTCCCCCGCTGTGCACTCTGTCTTATCAATATGGGAACACCAGTTTCAAGTTGTCTAGGTAACCGCTGGTACTCTGTATCAAGACACCGCCTAACAGACTGGTTAAAATAGAAATCAGAGAAGTCATTTAGCAATGTAAATTGTTGCCTTGCTTGGATCTTGGTAAATGCTGACACCAGCTCTATAACTAAATTGTTTTAATAAATATTTGAGATTATTGGAAGCCTGAGGCTTCCCAATATGTATAGAAACTCCAGTAATACACTTCTGTAAAAGGGACACAAAGTAGAAAATTTGTGGATTAGAATGGTTTCGGAATGCATGAAGGAGATCTAAGTCCACCTGCCAGCTCTTCTAAATTACTCAGTTGAGGGAGAGCAAGAATGAAGGAGTCACTTAATACAGGGAATGACACATGTTTTTGCTGTTCCACTGCATTGTGCAACACAAAACAAAACTTCTGAAGTTTACAGCACAGAGGGAAGCCATTCAGCCAATCATCTCTTTGCTGGCTCCTTGCTTGAATATACAAAAGTAACGCACTACCCTGCTCTCTTCCCATAGCTCTATCTCCCTCACCTTCAAATATTTATTTATTTCCCTAAAATGATGCACTGATTCTCTGTTTTAACCACTCCCTGCAGCAAATCATTCCATGCTCCAGCTACTCTGAAGAAATTCTACTCCCTTTCCTCACTTGGTTAACAATTATAATTTGTTGGCCCTGGTCACTGACTCCCGACCTGAGGAAATAATCTATTCAATCAGAACCATTCATAATTTTTTTTTAAACTCTCTTAAATGTCCTCTTAGCTTTCTGTGCTCCAATACCAATATCATGCATCACTGCAGCTGAAATTGCCAAAGCATGTTCACTATAGTATCAAAAGCTGACTCTGAAAACAGAATAAAGAGGCACCCATCATCTCCACCTGTGTGTGTGTGTGTGTGTGTGTGTGCGAGAGAGAGAGAGCGTGCGAGCGTGTGTGATATGTGATTCAAGGATGTAGCAGATTGAATTGCCAATGATAACTTGAGATTCACTTCCACAGATTAGGATGATGTAGCACTTTCCAACTGAGCATTTTGTCCAGTACATTTATTTATTTTTTTCTCCGCAGTTAATACATGCCTAACTTTGAATGTGATGTAGTGCAGAGCTGAAATGTTAAACTGTTTTAGTTTAACTATTAGCAATTCCTTTAACTAACATTTGTACAACTGGCTGTTGCCCTGTGTACATAATTTACCTCTTTGGATTTTAAATTACTCTCTCTTAGATCAAATGCTGAGTTTTATTCCAAATTAAATGTAGAAATCATTGGTGCCAGTGCTGTATAATGATTTGTCTTTAAGTTATTGGTGTAAGGGTTATTAACCGGTATCATTTACATGACAAAAACATTTGGTAAACATTTCTCTGTTTGGGTGAGGAGATCAAGAAGAAAACTCCAGTGCCATTTTTGTCAACTATGCCAGTCAACACAATTAGTACCATGTTTGTGTTACCAAACAAAAGGAACAGGGTTGATCAAAAACTCTTTCACGATGGCCGTGAACCCTTCTTGCAACTTTAAACAAACTCAATTCAAAAGGAGAGAACCAGAGTTGTCCATAAGACAAATAGAATCCATCCATTTATAGAAGTGAATTATTATGACACAGACATAGGTAAACTTGTAATTACCTTCATAAGTGAAATTTGTAACTAATAGGAAAGAGAGCAATGTGGGAGGTAAGGTGGAGCAGGACATTGGTTATTTTAATGTTATATTTGAAACTGTTATGCATCTTACTGTTTTTCCACTATAATTATATGGATTTTTTGTTGGAATAGGAACTGGAAAGTCTGATGAAAAGGTTGATCTTAGCAAAGACAAAAAATTGGCTCAGTTCAATAACTGGTTTACTTGGTGCCAAAACTGTCGTCATGGAGGACATGCTGGTCATATGCTCAGCTGGTTCAGGTAAGAGTCAGATATCCATGGGACTTTACATAGATACGGCAGGCAAAGTTGAGATATTAATTGATTAATACTAACTTCTGGAATTTATCATTTTCAGAAATGAGATATACTATATTCGCCTGTTTTAGGACCTGCTTTGTAAATGATTATGTAACCTTCTCTCATCGCAATGTCCAACATGCCATATCATCCATAATTAATTAGGTAGCTATTCAGGAATATTTTGTGTTGCGAATGCATGAACTGGTGGAACACAAATTCAGTTCCCCAAGTTGTCAGGTTCCTAATCAGGGAAATAAATTCAGCGCTCACCACTGAGTCATGGGTTCAGTCAGCATTCTAACATTTTCTGCTGCAGCACATCATCATTACTCTGAGGCCCTGAGTTCTACACCATTTATGCTGTTGTCTTTGCCTATTATACATATTCTAGACTTCGCACTTTATCACAGATGTATAACAAACTTTAAGAAACTAACAGGCAAAGCCTGCTATTTCATGCTGCGTCCTTCTGACTAGGAGGTAGAAATTTGAAAGCAGCTACAATTGCCCTCTAATTGGCCTCTGGCGTTTACAAGTAACTATAATTATTTGGATTTGTTTGGATCACGTCCCCACTGGTTCAGTTGTACAGCAATAGGTAAACTATATGGAAATACATTTTTAGATAATTGGTTTAATTTTTTTATGTTTTGGTAATGTGCATCACGTATTAATAACTTACTGCTAGTTTAACTTGACAGCTATTTAAATATTAAAGCCACCATAGAGAAATTTCATTATTTTCACTGTAATACGCTACATGCTATTAAGTTGTCCCAGATGCCCTGTTCAAAATTATATGGGATTTGGATTAATCTAAAGAGATTATCAGCGGTGGTGGTGATGTGGTTTTCAGGAATTACTGAAAGTCAAAATAAACTAGAAATGGAGAAATAAGTATTTGTGCCAAGTAGAAAAGTAATGGATGGAATATAACTGGTTTAAGTACTTACAGAAGTAAAAATCACACTTGTCATTTGTGCTACCCAACTTTCACATCATCTCTGAAATAACGAAATACTAGGTGAAATGAGTCAATCAGGGCAAGTAGGAATAGATTTCTAACCTGGGTCCATTGCGGGCCACTGCATTTAGGTCTGACTGTATCTATTTTTCTCATCTTAGGTCCTTACACCTGCACATATGTTTTGCATCATTCGTGATCTTATAGATAGTTCCCCAATGTTTTCTTCATTGATAATGATGAAGAGCAACAGTCTTAACACCAACTCCTGTGGACTTTACCAACAGTTTCCCCAGCAGAACCATCTTCTGAGAATGCAACCAGTTCCTTATCCAACCCAAAAATCTGATGGCTTATCTACAGGGTTCAACCTTATAGTTGTCAGCCTTATTAAGCCTGTTGTGTGGTACCTTGTCAAAGGCTTTTTGAATATCAAGACACATTGTCAAAAAGCTAGATGAAATGTATTCCAGGCTGTTGAGAGAACCAAGGGAGAAAATAGAGGAGGCTATGACCATCATTTTTCAATCCTCTCTGGCTTCATAAGTGGTGCCGGAGAACTGGAGGACTGCTAATGTTTTACTGTTGTTTAATAGGCAAAAAGGGATCGACAGAGTAACAGCCTAACCTTGGGAGTGGGCAGATTATTGGAAAAGAATTCTGAGGGGCAGTATAAATCATCACTTGGAAAGGCAACAGACTAATCAAGGACAGTCAGCGTGGATTTGTGAAGGGAAGGTCGTGTCTGACTAACTTGATTGGATTTTTTGAGGTGGCAGCAAGACGAGTCAATGAGGGTAATGTGTTTGATGTAGTCTACATGTATTTTAGCAAGGCTTTTGACAAGATCCCACATAACAGACTTGTCAGAAAAGTTAAAAACCCATGGGATCCAAGGCAAAGTGGCAAGTTGATCCAAAATTGGCTCAGTGGCAGAAAGCAAAGAGTAATTGTCGATGGGTGTTTTTGTGCCCAGAAGGCTGTTTCCAGTGGGATCCTGCAGGGTATTGAGTCCCTTTAGACTTAAATGTAGTGCACATGATTAAGAAGTTTTCAAATGATACAGAAGTTGGCTGTGTGGTTGATTGTGAGGAAGAAGGCTGTACACTGCAGGAAGGAAACAATGGGCTGGTCAGGTGGGCAGAAAAAATGGCAACTGGAATTCAATCCGAAGAAAGGTGAGAAATGCATTTGAAGAGAGAAAACAAAGCAAGGGAATACACAATAAATAGTAGGATATTGACAAGTGTAGAGAAACAGAGGGTATGCATGTCCACAGATCCCTGAAGGTAGCAGGATAGGCACTTAAGATGAAGTACAGGATACTTTCTTTTATTAACTGAGGCATAGAATATAAGAACAGGGAGGTTATGCTGGAACTGCATAAAACACTAGTTAGCCTACAGTTAGAGTATGCATACTATTCTGGTGACCACATTACAGGAAGGATGTGATCACACTAGAGAGGTTACACAGGAAAGACAGGCTGGGGTTGTTTTCTTTGGAACAGAGGAGCTGAGGGGAAATATAATTGAGGTTTATAAAAATTTGAGAGGCCTAGCTAGAGTGGATAGGAAGGACTATTTCCCTTAGCATGGAGGTCAATAAGCAGGGGCTGTAGATTTAAAGTAATTGGTAGATGAATTAGAGGGAAGTTGAGAAATGTTTTCACCCAGGGGGTGGTGGGATCTGGAACTCACTGCCTGAAAGGGTGGTAGAGGCAGGAACACTCATTGCATCTACTGAAGTACTTGAATATGCATTTGAAGTGCCATAACCTGCAGGGCTATGGACCAAGAGCTAGAATGTGGAATTAGACTGGATAGCTGTTTTTTGGTCTCTGCTATAAATTTCTATGATTCTATGAATAAGCCATAATTGGAGCATTGAGTACCATTTTAGGCATCCCATTATAAGTATAAATGCAATGGAAAAGATGCAATGTAGCTTCAGTGATGTGTGACCAGAGAAACAGATCACAGTTATCAAGACACTTGAGATGTTCTGACATTTTTGCATGAGTTTAAGGCATCACTTGATGATCCTTGGTTATGGAGGGTTATAGTTAAATGAATTGTGATATTTTGTTTATACTGGTCAGCATGGCAATAAGGAGCAGAAATTTAAGATGAAAGCAGTTAAGGAGGGGTGACAAATAACTCCTTACACGCAGGATTTGGAAATTTCTTGTAGCAGTCTTTAAACTCTTAAACAGGCATTAGTTGCTTGGAAAAGAGGAAAATTAAAAGGTATGGAGAGTGAGGAGGAAAGTGAGCTTTAACATGGAAGAAAAGCACTAGCACAGATTTGGGTTTAATAGACTGTTTTTGTGCCGTTACATTCTATAATGCAACTGGTACAAGACTGACATTAGCTTCTGGTGGGGTGGGGGCAGAAAATACTTGAAAGACTTGTTTCTGTGCACTGTTTCATCTGGTAGCTAGGATGGAAGCTAAATGAATCGGTGACTGTCAACCGAGGAACCTAGACTTGATCTTTTTTGGTTGGGAGCTGCTTGGTTGCTTCATAACTTTAAAGGGTGTTCCAGTGTCGACAAGATGCAAGGATGGGTACTGCATTGTTTTTTTAACAGTATTTCCACTACAGTTTTAATATAGTAAATTTAAAGTTTTATTTTTGTTGTCTTCATCTATCCCCTTTACCCCTTCTGTCCCAAGCCTGAAATAATAAACTTTGTTTTTCCACTATGAATCACTGTTAATGGGCCAATTTCAGAACACTTTAAACCACAAGTTAAATTATGGACAGTTTTACATGCTAGATATTATTTTGACTCTTGTACAGTATCTCCCTTTCTTCCCCTTCTTCCCAATTCTAATCTTTGCTGCAACTGCTTTTGTCATTTTCTTCCACCCACCCCCCACAGGGATCACCATGAATGTCCAGTGTCTGCATGTACCTGTAAGTGCATGCAGTTGGATACAACAGGAAATCTAATCCCAGCAGAAACGTCCCAGAGCTGAAAAAGGCAAGAATTCAAGACACTGCGTTCTTAATGTCCATCAAAACCTCCGTGTGTACCTTCTGTCACTGAGCACCCATAGCTCTCAGTGATGAAAAAAAAATTGTTCCATCAACTTGGCAATTTGATTTTTGATTTTGATGTGCATTATATACCCAGGTATAATAGAAATGAACCTGGTTATGTGTCATGTTTTAGCTGATGCAGTTCATTTCAAAACATTCCTGGAGTCGAGTTGGGATTCTGAACATCATCCAGGAAATGTCCTAGATGATATTGAACAGTCTTTTGAACTTGCCACTAGAACTGAACCAATATTATATTCTCTAGCAGTAACATTATTTTAGCTTGAGCCTGTGAAAAACTGAAATACTTTAACAAAGACTGCTTCGATTCACGTTGTACAAATTATACAAAAGTTTATTTTCAGTTTTTTAGTTCCAGGAAATCAGAATTGATATACAACGATATGGCAATATAATATGGCGTTAAGCAAGACTCAAGACTGGTGTATTATTGCATAAATGATTTGTTTCTCTCTACATTCTGCTGAATTGCCACATAATCCTAAATGCCATAAGGAGGATATCTGTGCACCTACCAAAGTGCCTCAGTCACCTCTGGTCCTGTTTCATCCATCCTTACTGATTTTTTGTTAAAATTTCCCTCTTATTATAGCCTGTGATTCACTACCTTTATTAAATTTAGTAGGGCATACACCTTTTCATTTCCAGGCAAATATATTGAGGAATATGGTACCTTTCTAAAGCAATAACTGTTTAGGCAAATACTAATTAATGAGTGAAATCAGATTCAACTTGGCAATTTAATTATGAAATTCAATATGGCCTCAGCCATGTTAGTAGTGAAACTTTGACAAATAAATTATCTAGTAATGTGCAAAAATACTGAGACATATTAATTTACTTTGTAGAGTTGTAAAAAATGTAATCTCATCTTGCACAATTTGTAAACTGCATTTACTGTTCATATTAGTGCTTCTGATTTCTGTGTGTGTCTAAAACCACAGGTGTTCTATTTTCATTGGTTTTGCAATAAATTTGTAAATAACGTGCACATTTGTATCTCATAAATAGAGTATTTCTTCTACAAAAGAGAAACCTACAGCTATGACCTAGTTATTTAGAAGTTTCTGGAGGATTTTTTCTGCTGTTTACTATTTTTCTTTTTGTCCTTAAAAACATGCACACAGAATAATGTCAACAATGATTTAAAGTCGGTATCTGGGTTTTGAGATGGGATCATGCAAGTAAAATTTGATCATAATTCAGTGATGGACTCCTGCTGAACCTCAAAATGGCACTGTGAAAATTTTAGAAAATTTTCTAAATTCCTGCCTCTACCACACCTTCAGACAGTTATTTGGCCAAACTCATTAATTAATTGAATTGAGATTTTTTTGATAAACCTAAATGAAGGGCTGATATCCACCACTACTGAAAAAGTAAAATAGAATAGCTAAACCAGGAAATAGTGATTGGATTGTCAATTTTTTTTTAACTTTAAGATTGAATTAGGCAAAAATTTCCGACTTTCATAATTTTGAGGTCCCAAGAATGACAGCAAACTGCTGTGTCTTGATCTCAACACAGTGAGGATACGGGGGGATGGAAATGTTAACTGGAATGTATCTGTAGCTTGGGATGCTGATAGGAAGTTTTAAAAGACACTGGCCACAATGAAGAAACAGCACACATTTATATAAGCACCATATCCTGGGATATCTCAACATTTCACGTGCAATGAACTAGTATCAATACTGTTATCTTTTAGAATATATCCTATTATTCAGCTAAGAAAACCAAAGCATTTTGCTTTAGAAATGAAAAATTAAGTTGTCTTGTACAGCATTCCTTTCTTCAATGTATGTTTTTCTCCTCCCTCTCATTTGTATCAGCTAACTTTGCTTCACAAAAGTTTCTTTGTCCAAGGTCTTAAATGTTCTTTAATCATCACTAGTTTGGTTACCCCACCGTCTCCTTCCACAGTTCATCAGCCAAAACAAACTTCCAAGCCTCTGCTGGACAAGGAGCCATAATTTTGTATCTAGAGCTAGTCTATTCAAGAGTGAAATCTGGAAGCATTTTTTCACACTAAGAGTAGTGGAAATATGGTAGTCTTCCCCAAAAAGCTGTGTCTGGTGGACAATTGAAATCTTCAAAACTGAGATCAACAGACTTTTCTTTGAATTGAGGTGTACATCACCCATGATCCAGTAGTATTGCAGTCCAGGCTCAAGAGGCTGAATGGTCTACACCATCACAAAGGCTATCCACTTCTGTCTATGGAAATAACAAATAATCCAAAAAAGGTGAGCCAGTCATATCATTCCAAAAACTTTTTGTCAAATAAGTTGTCCAATTTCCTTAATCGCTGAAATTTCCAATGTCCAAAGTAAAATTTGTTACAAGACATTTTTAAAAATCCAGTAACAAAGTTGTCATTTGTTTTTGACTACCTGTATGCATGTTTTCACTTCAAACCTTCAGCCTCTCAAAGGCTAGAATTTGGACTTGATATTTTTGCATTAGAGTCATAGAATTATACAGCACAGATACAGGCCCTTCGGCCCATCGTATCCATGCCGGCCATCAGGCACCTATCTATTATAATCCCATTTTACAGCACTTGGCCCGTAGCCTTGTATGCTATGGCATTTCAAGTGCTCATCTAAGTACTTCTTAAAGGTTGTGAGGGTTCCTGCCTTTATCACCCCTTCAGGCAGTGTGTTCCAGATTCCAACCACCCTCTGGGTGAAAAAACTTTTCCTCAAATCCCCTCTAAACCTCCTGCCCCTTACCTTAAATCTAAGCCCCTGGTTATTGACTCCTCCACTAGGAAAAAGTTTTTTCCTATGTACCCTATCTATGCCCATCTTAATTTTGTCTACCTCAATCAGGTTCCTGTCTCCGCCTTCTCTGCTCTAAGGAAAACAACCCCAGCCTATCCAGTCTCTCTTCATAGCTGAAATGCTCCAGTCCAGGCAACGCCCTGGTGAATCTCCTCTGCACCCTCTCCAGTGCGATCATATCCTTCCTATAGTGTGGCATCCAGAACTGTACACAGAATCCAGCTGTGGCCTAACTAGCATTTTATACAGCTCCATTATAACCTCCCTGCTCTTATATTCTATGCCTCGGCTCATAAAGGCAAGTATCCCATATGTCTTCCATACCACCTTATCTACCTTTGCTGTTGCTTTCAGTGATCTGACCCTCTGTACTTCCTAAGGTCCTACCATCCATTGTATATTCCCTCTGCCTTGTTATTCCTCCCAAAATACATCACCTCACGCTTCTCAGGATTAAATTCCATTTGCCACTGCTGTGCCCATTTTACCAGCCCATCTATATCGTCCTGTAATCTAAGGCTTTCCTCCTCACTATTTACAACACCACCAATTTTCATGTCATCCGCAAACTTACTGATCATACCTGCTATATTCACGTCTAAATCATTACTGCACACTACAAATAGCATTGTATTGATACTGTTGGCTGAAGGTAGATCCTGTAGTCTAGCACAAACAGCATGCACAATTTCCAGGATGCATTGGTGCATTTTCTTAGTCCAAATAGTATAATGTTTCTGTTCAGTCCCTTAACATCCTCCATTTGGTTATTTTTTTTCTCAAACGGAAAATTTCAAGTTTAAATGTTTGATTTTTCCTCTTTTTAAAAAAAAATTATTTCACATGGAAGCTTGTTTAAATTATAATTTAAATTTCAGAAAGCCTATCAAGCTGAGGCAAAGGCATCTTTCCTCAACAAGTTTGAAATAAAGTAATTCGAATTTTGAAAGCAGGCAAATAGAAAAGCTCGCTATCGACACCTGGGTTCTGTTGATAGCTAGAAAAATAATGGATAACTGTGAAACACAAACATGCAGACATCCAGGAACTAACCAGGAGCATGCAGGTGGCAGAAAGTGTCATAAACATGAGTTTTTGAGAAGTGGTTACACCCAAGGTGCTGGCAGATAGGTGGGTGACTGCTAGAAGGGGCAGGCAGTCAGTGCAGGAATCCCCTGTGGCTATCCCCCTCTCTAACAAGTATACCATTTTGGATACTGTTGGGGGGTGGGGGATGGCCTATCAGGGGGAAACAACAGCAGCAGCCAGAGCAGTGGCACCACGGCTGGCACTGTTGTTCAGGGATGGACAAAGCGCAGAAGAGCAATAGTTATAGGGGACTCTATAGTCAGGGGCACAGATAGGCGCTTCTGTGGACGTGAAAGAGACTCCAGGATGGTATATTGCCTCCCTGGTGCCAGGGTCAAGGATGTCTCTTAATGGACAGGTGGCATTCTGAAGGGGGAGGGTGAACAGCCAGAGGTACACATCGGTACCAATGACATAGACAGGAAGAGTGACGAGGTCCTGCAGGGGAAGTTTAGGGAGATGGGTAGAAAGTTAAAAGACAGGACCTCGAGGGTTGTAATCTCAGGATTACTCCCTGTACCACGTGCCAGTGAGGCTAGAAATAGGAAGATAGTGCAGCTAAACACGTAGCTGAACAGCTAGTGTAGGAGGGAGGGTTTCAGATATCTGGATCATTGGGATCTCTTCAGGAACAGGCACAAAAAGGACGGGTTGCATCTAAACTGGAGGGGTACAAATATCCTGGCTGCGAGGTTTGCTAGCGTTACTCGGGAGGGTTTAAACTAGTGTGACGGGTGGGAACCAGAGCAGTAGGACAGCAGGTGAAATAAATGAGGGGGAACTAGTAAATAAGGCCAGTGAGAGGAAGAGCAGGCAGGGAGATGTTGCTGAGCACAGCGGGACTGGTGGTCTGAAGTGCATTTGTTTCAATGCGAGAAGTATAATAGGTAAGGCAGATGAACTGAGAGCTTGGATTAGTACTTGGAACCATGATGATGTTGCTATTACAGAGACTTGGTTGAGGGAAGGACAGGATTGGCAGCTAAATGTTCCGGGATTTAGAAGCTTCAGGCGGGATAGAGGGGCATGTAAAAGGGGTGGAGGAGTTGCATTACTGGTTAAGGAGAATATCATAGCTGTAGTGTGGGAGGACACCCCGGAGGGGTCATGCAGTGAGGCAATATGGGTGGAACTCAGGAATAGGAAGGGTGCAGGCATGATGTTGGGGGTTTACGACAGGCCTCCCAACAGCCAGCGGGAGGTAGAGGAGCAGATATGTAGACAGATTTTGGAAAGATGTAAAGGTAACAGGGTTGTAGTGGTGGGTGATTTTAACTTCCCCTATATTGACTGGGACTCACTTAGTGTTAGGGGCTTGGATGGGGCAGAATTTGTAAGGAGCATCCAGGAGGGTTTCTTGAAACAGTATGTAGATAGTCCAACTAGGGAAGGGGCCATACTGGACCTGGTATTGGGGAATGAGCCCGGCCAAGTGGTCGAAGTCTCAGTAGGGGAGCATTTCGGGAACAGTGACCATAATTCCGTAAGTTTTAAGGTACTTGTGGATAAGGATAAAAGTCAAGAGTTCACCTACCTAGGCTCAACTATCACCAGTAACCTGTCTCTAGATGCAGAAATCAACAAGCGCATGGGAAAGGCTTCCACTGCTTTGTCCAGACTGGCCAAGAGAGTGTGGGAAAATGGCGCACTGACACAGAACACAAAAGTCCGAGTGTATCAGGCCTGTGTCCTCAGTACCTTGCTTAATGGCAGCGAGGCCTGGACAACGTATGTCAGCCAAGAGCGGCGTCTCAATTCATTCCATCTTCGCTGCCTCCGGAGAATACTTGGCATCAGGTGGCAGGACTGTATCTCCAACACAGAAGTCCTCGAGGCGGCCAACATCCCCAGCTTGTACACACTACTGAGTCAGCGGCGCTTGAGATGGCTTGGCCATGTGAGCCGCATAGAAGATGGCAGGATCCCCAAAGACACATTGTACAGCGAGCTCGCCACTGGTATCAGACCCACCGGCCGTTCATGTCTCCGCTTTAAAGACGTCTGCAAACGCGACATGAAATCCTGTGACATTGATCACAAGTCGTGGGAGTCAGTTGCTAGCGTTTGCCAGAGCTGGCAGGCAGCCATAAAGATGGGGCTAAAATGTGGCGAGTCGAAGAGACTTAGTAGTTAGCAGGAAAAAAGACAGAGGCGCAAGGGGAGAGCCAACTGTGCAACAGCCCCAACAAACAAATTTCTCTGCAGCACCTGTGGAAGAGCCTGTCACTCTAGAATTGGCCTTTATAGCCACTCCAGGCGCTGCTTCACAAACCACTGACCACCTCCAGGCACGTATCCATTGTCTCTCGAGATAAGGAGGCCAAAGAAGTCCTCGGGTGAAGGTGCTAAATTGGGGAAGGCTAATTATAACAATATTAGGCAGGAACTGAAGAATCTAGATTGGGGGCGGTTGTTTGAGGGTAAATCAACATCTGACATGTGGGAGTCTTTCAAACGTCAGTTGATTAGAATCCAGGACCGGCATGTTCCTGTGAGGAAGAAGGATAAGTTTGGCAAGTTTTGGGAACCTTGGATAACGAGGGATATTGTGAGCCTATCAAAAAGAAAAAGGAAGCATTCGTAAGGGCTGGAAGGCTAGGAACAGACGAATCCCTTGAGGAATATAAAGACAGTAGGAAGGAACTTAAGCAAGGAGTCAGGAGGGCTAAAAGGGGTCATGAAAAGTCATTGGCAAACAGGATTAAGGAGAATCCCAAGGCTTTTTATACGTTTATAAAGAGCAAGAGGGTAACCAGGGAAAGGGTTGGCTCACTCAAGGACAGAGGAGGGAATCTATGTGTGGAGCCAGAGGAAATGGGTGAGGTACTAAATGAGTACTTTGCATTAGTATTCACCAAAGAGAAGGACTTGGATGATGAGTCTAGGGAAGGGAGTGCAGATAGTCTGGGTCATGTCATTATCAAAAAGGAGGTGGTGTTGGGCGTCTTGCAAAGCATTAAGGTAGATAAGTCCCCAGGGCCTGATGGGATACTGAGGGAGGCAAGGGAAGAAATTGCTGGGGCCTTGACAGAAATCTTTGTATCCTCATTGGCTACAGGTGAGGTCCCAGTGGACTGGAGAATAGCCAATGTTATTTCTTTGTTTAAGAAGGGTAGCAAGGATAATCCAGGAAATTATTGGCTGGTGAGCCTTACATCAGTGGTAGGGAAATTATTAGAGAGGATTCTTCGGGACAGGATTTACTCCCATTTGGAAACAAATGAACTTATTAGCTAGAGGCAGCATGGTTTTGTGAAGGGGAGGTTGTGTCTCACTAACTTGATTGAGTTTTTTAAAGAAGTGACGAAGATGATTGATGAAGGAAGGGCAGTGGATGTTATCTATATGGACTTCAGTAAAGCCTTTGACAAGGTCCCTCATGGAAGACTGGTACAAAAGGTGAAGTCACATGGGATCAGAGGTGAGCTGGCAAGATGGATACAGAACTGGCTCGGTCATAGAAGACAGGGTAGCAGTGGAAGGGTGCTTTTCTGAATGGAGGGATGTGACTAGTGGTGTTCCGCAGGGATCAGTGCTGGGACCTTTGCTGTTTGTAGTATATATAAATGATTTGGAGGAAAATGTAGCTGGTCTGATTAGTAAGTTTGCGGACGACACAAAGGTAGGTGGAGTTGTGGATAGTGATGAGGATTGTCAGAGGATACAGCAGGATATCGATCGGTTGGTGACTTGGGCGGAGAAATGGCAGATGGAGTTTAATCTGGGTAAATGTGAGGTAATGCATTTTGGAAGATCTAATACAGGTGGGAAGTATACAGTAAATGGCAGAACCCTTAGGAGTATTGAGAGGCAGAGAGATCTGGGCGTACAGGTCCACAGGTCACTGAAAGTGGCCACGCAGGTGGATAAGGTAGTCAAGAAGGCATACGGCATGCTTGCCTTCATCAGTCGGGGCATAGAGTATAAAAATTGGCAAGTCATGCTGCAGCTGTACAGAACTTTAGTTAGGCCACACTTAGAATATTGCGTGCAATTCTGGTCACCACACTACCAGAAGGACGTGGAGGCTTTGGAGAGGGTACAGAAGAGGTTTACCAGGATGTTGCCTGGTCTGGAGGGCATTAGCTATGAGGAGAGGTCGGATAAACTCGGATTGTTTTCACTGGAACGACGGAGGTGGAGGGATGGCGTGATAGAGGTTTACAAAGTTATGAGTGGCATGGACAGAGTGGATAGTCAGAAGCTTTTTCCCAGGGTGAAAGAGTCAGTTACCAGGGGACATATGTTTAAGGTGCGAGGGGCAAAGTTTAGAGGGGATGTGCGAGGGACGTTCTTTACACAGAGGGTGGTGAGTGCCTGGAACTTGCTGCCGGGGGAGGTAGTGGAAGCAGGTACAATAGCGACGTTTAAGAGGCATCTTGACGATCCCCGGAAGTACGGAAGGTTTTAGTTTAGACAGGCATCAAGATCGGCGCAGGTTTGGAGGGCAGAAATAGCCGGTTCCTGTGCTGTACTGTTCTTTGTTCTTTGTTCTAATCATAGATATGTGTCGTAAAAACAGAATTTCACTTATTTGGTCAATTAAAATCAGTGGTCATGTCATGTGTTCATGGCATCACACCAATGGCCCAAACTTTGCAGGCAGCAGCAAAGTGAGGGCACTTGCTGCTGGCGTCGAAGAAATCTGCCCACAAAGATCTAGCTGTCTCTGTGCTGGGAATTTCACTTTCCCAACAGCAGATTAATCTGGCGCCGGGTCAAGGGGATGTCTTGGCGTGCAGCAGCAGTGATGTCAAAAAGCAGGTAGGCATCCAATCAAATTTGAAATATTCACACAGCAAACCAGGAAGTTAAAAGTGCTCAAAATCCTTTACTTTAAATTTTCAGATAGAAAAATAAAAGTATGACTATTTAGATAGAAGCTAAAATAAAGGTAGACTTAAAAAAGCAGTTTTTAAAAATGTGGAAATTTTTAAATATATTTGTCGGATTTGAGTATCGCTGACAAAACCAGCATTTACTGCCCAACCCTAATTGCTCTTGAAGAGGTGGTGGTGAGCGACCACCTTGAACTGATGCAGTCTATGCGGTGAAGGTACACCCACAGTGCCGTTAGGGAGTTCAGGATTTTGACAGAGCAGCAGTGAAGGAGTGACGATATATCTCCAAGTCAGGATGGTCATAGAGTCGGAGTTTTACAGCACAGAAACAGTCCCTTCGACCAACGCGCCTGCGCCGACTATCAAGCACCCATTCAAAACGAATCCCACTTCCCCGCAGTTGGTCCGTAGCCTTGTATGTTATGGCGTTTCAAGTGCTCATATAAATACTTCTTAAATGTTGAGTGTTCCTGCCTCTACCACCCCTTCAGGTAGTGCATTCCAGATTCCAACCTCTGGGTGAAAAATTTTTTCCTCAATTCCTCTCTAAACCTCCTGCCCCTTACCTTAAATCTATGCCCCCTAGTTATTGACCTCTCCGCTAAGGGAAAAAGTTTCCTCCTATCTGTCCTATCAATGCCCCTCATAATTTTGTATACCTCAATCAGGTCCACCCTCAGCCTTCTCTGCTCCAAGGAAAACAACCCGAGCTTATCCAGTCTCTCTTCATAACTGAAATGCTCCAGCCCAGGCAACATTCTGGTGAATCTCCTCTGCACCCTCTCCATTGCATTCACATCCTGCCTATATTATGGCGACCAGAACTGTACACAGTGCTCCAGCTGTGGCCTAACCAGCATTTTATATCCCTCCATCATAACCTCCTTGCTCTTATATTCTATGCCTCGGTAATAAAGGCAAGTATCCAGTTGCCTTCCTAATCACCTTATCTACCTGTGCTGCTGCCTTCAGTGATCTATGAAACATAGGAAGATAGGAAAGGAGTAGGCCATTCAGCCCTCGAGCCTGTCTCGCAATTCAATGAGATCATGGCTGATCCGTGGCCTAACTCCATATATCTGCCTCCCTTAATATCTTTGCTTAACAAAAATCTATCTATCCCAGATTTAAAATTAACAACTGTTCTAGCTTCAATTGCTGTTTGTGGGAGAGAATTCCAAACCTCCACAACCCTTTGCGTGAAGAAGTGCCTCCTAACATCTCCTGAACAGTCTGGTCCGAATATTTAGACTATGCCCCCTAGTTTACGAATCTCCAACCAGTGGAAATAGTTTATCTTTATCTAGCCTGTCTTTTCCTGTTAATATCTTGAAGACTTCATTTAGATCACCCCTTAACCTTCTAAATTCTAGCGAAAACAGGCCTAATTTGTGTAATCTCTCCTCGTAACTTAACCCCTGTAGTCCAGGTATCATTCTTGTAAACCTACATTGCATTCCCTCCAAGGCCAATATATCCTTCCTAAAGTGTGGTGCCCAGAACTGTTCACAGTACTCCAAGTGGGGTGTAACCAAGGTTTTGTACTGCTGCAGCATAACCTCTGTGTCTTTATACTCCAATCCTCTAGATATAAAGGCTAGCATTGCATTAGCCTTTTTGATTATTTTCTGCACTTGCTCATGGCAAGTGAACCTCCAAGTCTCTTTGGACATCCACTGTAGTTAACCTCTTCCCATTTAGAAAGTACCCTGCTCTATTCTTTTTTGGTCCAAAATGGATAACCTCACACTTGCCCGCATTGAAATCCATCTGCCACAGTTTTGCCCTCTCACCTAGTCTGTCAATATCTCTTTGCAATTTTATGCTATCATCTAGACTGTCTACAATGCCGCCTAACTTTGTATCATCAGCAAATTGGGATATATGACTTACTATGCCATCATCCAAGTCGTTAATGAATAATGTGAATAATTGAGGCCCCAACACAGATCCCTGCGGGACACCACTAGTCACATCCTGCCAATCGGAGTACTTACCCATTATCCCCACTCTCTGTCGGCTACCACTCAACCAACTTTCTAACCATGTCAATAGTTTGCCCTAAACTCCATGGGCTACTACCTTAGTTAACAGTCTCTTATGTGGGGCTTTATCAAATGCCTTCTGGAAGTCCATATAAATAACATCCATAGACATTCCCCCTGTCCACTACCTTAGTCACCTCTTCCAAAAATTCAATGAGATTTGTCAGGCATGACCTTCCCATCATGAATCCATGCTGGCTGTCTCTGATTAACTGAAATTTTTCCAGGTGTTCAGTCACCCTATCCTTGATTATAGACTCCAGCAACTTCCCCACCACAGATGTCAGGCTAACTGGTCTGTAATTTCCTTGGTTCTCCCTTTCACCCTTCTTAAAACGTAGAGTGACATGTGCAACTTTCCAATCCAGAGGGACCACTCCTGGATCTAGGGAACTCTGAAAGACTATAGTTAGGGCATCTACAATGTGCTCCCCTACTTCCTTTAACACCCTTGGATGGAAACCGTCAGGTCCTGGGGATTTCTCACTCTTTAGTTCCATTAATTTCCTTGTTACTGATGATTTACTTACGTTAATTGTATTAAGTCCCTGTCCCCTATTGGCTATTAATTTTTTTGGAACTACCGGCAAGTTATCCTCCTTTTCAACTGTAAATACTGAGGCAAAGTAATTGTTCAACATGTCTGCCATTTCCCCATTATCAATGACAATATCCCCATTTCTGGCTTTTAGTGGGCCTACATTGCTGTTGACCACTCGTTTTCCCTTTATGTAACTGTAAAATTTCTTCTTATCGATTTTGATATCCCTTGCAAGTTTCCTTTCATAATCTCTTCTGGTAGTTCTTATAAGCTGCTTTGTGACTCTTTGCTGGTCTTTGTATCAATCCCATTCAGCCGGATCTGTGCTGCGTTTTGCATTTTTGTAAGCCATTTCTTTTTGTTTTATGCTATCCCTAATTTCTTTAGTTGTCCATGGCTGTTTTTTCTGTGAAGCGGAGCTTTTTCCTCTCGGGGTATATACTCGCTCTGTATTTCGTTAAATGTTTCTTTAAATATTCTCTACTGTTCTTCAGTCGTTTGACCCATTAACAGATCGACCCAGTTTACCGTGGACAGTCTCTGTCTCATCCCGGTAAAGTCAGCCTTACCCAAGTCTAAAATTCTAGTAGCTGATTCGTGCTTTTCACTTTCAAACGCTACCTTGAATTCGATCATGTTGTGATCACTATTTGATAAACGTTCACGCACAGTTATGCTACTAATTAAATTTGGCTCATTACTCATAACTAAATCTAATATTGCCTGTCCCCTTGTTACATCTAGGACATATTGCTGTAGGAAACTATCCCGGACACATTCCAGAAATTCACTACCTTTCTGACAGGTGCTAGTCTGCCTCTCCCAATCTATGTGTAAGTTAAAATCCCCCATTAATACTACTCTGCCTTTGTTACACACTTGCCTAATTTGTGCATTTATACAATCTAACACCTCAGAACTGCTACCAGGGGATCTATACACAACACCTATTACAGTTTTAGATCCTTTGCTGTTCCTCAATTCCACCCATAAGGTCTCCTCATTATATCCTCCCGCACCAATGAGGTGATATTATTTCTAATCAGTAAGGCTACTCCGCCCACTCTGCCATTTTCCCTGTTCCTCCTGTAAACTTTATAACCAGGTATATTTAGTTCCCAGTCCCGACCATCCTGCAGCCACGTCTCCGCAATGGCCACCACATCATAATTTTCCATTTGAATTTGTACCTGCAGCTCATCTAGTTTATTTCTTACATTCCGTGCATTTGTATATAGAACTCTTATTTGGGCTGTACCCTCTAATCTGTCCCTCAGCACTGATGCTTTATTCGCCTGTTTATTATTTCTCTCTTCTGGTTTAACCAGTATACTTCTTGCAGTTTGGTAACAATCAGCCTCGCCACTAACCTGCACTCCTACCTTCTCCTTTAACTTCCTGTTTTTCCATGCAACTGAACCCTCCCCCGCACAAGTAATCTGACCCTCTGTACTCCCTAGGGTCCTACCATCCATTGTATATTCGCTTGCCTTGTTAGTCCTCCCAAGGTGCATTACCTCATGCCTCTCAAGATTAAACTCCATTTGCCACAGCTCCGCCCATCTTACCAGCCCATCTATATAGTCTTGTAATCTAAGGCCTTCCTCCTCACTATTTACAACACCACCAATTTTCATGTCGTCTGCGAGCTTACTGATCATACGTCCTATATTCACGTCTAAATCATTAATGTAGACCACAAACAGTAAGGGGCCCAGCACCAATCCCTGCGGTACACCACTGGTCACAGGCCTCCATTCACAAAAACAACCCTCTACCATCACCCTCTGCCTCCTTCCACTAAGTCAATTTTGAAACCAATTTGCCAAATTGCCCTGGATCCCATGGGCTTTTACTTTCTTAACCAATCTTCCATGCGGGGCCTTATCAAAAGCCTTACTGAAGTCCATGTAGACTACATCAACTGCTTTACCCTCATCTACACATCTAGTCACCTCCTCGAAAAATTCAATCAAATTTGTTAGCCACAATCTCCCCCTGACAAAGCCACGCTAACTATTCCTGATCAATCCCTGCCTCTCCAAGTGGAGATTAATCCTGTGTCTCAGAATTTTTCCAATAATTTCCCTGCCACTGATGTTAGACTCACTGGCCTGTAATTACCTGGTTTATCCCTGCTACCCTTCTTGAATAATGGTACCACATTCGTTGTCCTCCAGTCCTCTGGCACCTCTCCTGTGGCCAAAGAGGATCTGAAAATTTGTGTTAGAGCCCCCGCTATCTCCTCCCTTGCCTCACATAGCAGCCTGGGATACATCTCATCTGGGCCTGGGGATTTATCCACCTTTAAGCCTGCTAATACTTCCTCCTTTTCAATGCTAATTTGATCAAGTATATCACAATCCCCCTCCCTGATCACTACACCTACATTGTCCCTCTCCATAGTGAACACAGATGAAAAGCAATCGTTCAAAACCTCATCTATGTCTTCCAGCTCCACACACAGATTGCCTCTTAGATCCCTAATGGGCCCCACTTTTTCCCTGGTTATTCTCTTGCCCCTAACATACTTATAAAACACCTTGGTATTTTTCTTTATCTTGTCTGCCAGTGATTTTTCATGCCCCCTCTTCGCTCTCCTAATTACTTTTTTAAGTACTCCCCTGCACTTTCTATACTTTTTTTTTTAGAGATACAGCACTGAAACAGGCCCTTCGGCCCACCGAGTCTGTGCCGACCATCAAACACCCATTTATACTAATCCTACACTAATCCCATATTCTTACCACATCCCCACCTGTTCCTATATTTCCCTACCACCTACCTATACTAGGGGCAATTTATAATGGCCAATTTAGCTACCAACCTGCAAGTCTTTTGGCAGGAAACCGGAGCACCCGGAGAAAACCCACGCAGACACAGGGAGAACTTGCAAACTCCACACAGGCAGTACCCAGAATTGAACCCGGGTCACTGGAGCTGTGAGGCTGCGGTGCTAACCACTGCGCCACTGTGCCGCCCTCTCTTGGGCCTCTGCTGTTTTCAGCACTCTGAATCTGCCATACGCCTCCTTTTTTTTCTTATCCAATCCTCTATATCCCATTGACATCCAGGGTTCCCTGGACTTATTGGTCCTACTCTTCAGCTTTACAGGAACATGCTGGACCTGAACCCTCGCAATTTCCTTTCTAAATGACTCACTGGTCTGATGTAGACTTTCCTGTAAGAAGCTGCTCCCAGTTCACTTTGGCCAGATCCTGTTTTATCATATTGAAATCTGCCTTCCCCCAATTCAGTACTCTTATTTCCAGTCCCTCTATGTCCTTTTCCATAACAGCCTTAAATCTTACAGAGTTATGGTCACTATCCCCGAAATTTTCCCCCACTGCCACTTCTACCACTTGTCTGGCTGCATTCCCTAGGATTAAGTCCAGTACCACTCCTCCTCTTGTAGGACTTTCTACGTACTGGCTCAAAAAGCTCTCCTGAATGCACTTGAAGAATTCTGCCCCCTTTAAGTTTTGCACTAATACTATCCCCTCTAATATAGGGGAAGTTGAAATCCCCTACTATTATTACTCTATTATTATTGCATTTCTCTGAGAGTTACCTACATATCTGCTCCTCTATCACTGCCTGACTGTTTGGAGGCCTGTAGTACACTCCCAGCCAAGTAATAGCCCCCTTTTTGTTTTTAAGTTCTACCCATATGGCCTCATTAGAGGAACCTTCTAAGATATCATCCCTCCTTACTGCAGTAATTGTCTCTTTTAATCAACAGTGCAATGCCACCTCCTCTTTTACCCCCTCCCCTATCACGTCTGAAGATTCTATGCACTGGGATATTAAGCTGCCAGTCCTGTCCTTCCCTGAACCATGTCTCAGTGATAGCAATAATATCATATTCCCATGTATTAATGAACGCCCTCAATTCATCTGCCTTACTAGTAAGACTCCTTGCATTAAAATAGATACAATCCAGCCTTGCATTATTTGCTTGAGCCTTAACAGGTCTACATTTACTCTGCCCTCCAGACTGACTTAGCTTCTCAGTTATATTTGATTGTACATCACCCCCTACTGTGCTTCCACTCTGTATCCCATCCCCCTGCCAAATTAGTTTAACCCCTCCCCCCAAACAGCATAGGCAAACCTCCCAGCAAGGATGCTGGTCCCGTTCCGGTTCAAGTGCAACCCGTCCATCTTATACAGATCTCACCTTCGCCAGAAACAGGCCCAGTGATCCAGGAAAGTAAAGCCCTCCGCCCTGCACCATCTCCTCAACCATGCATTCATCTGCTCTAACCTCCTATTCATATACTAGCCCGTTGCACTGGAAGAAACCCAGAGATTGCAATCCTTGAGGTCCTACTTGTTAATTTGCTACCTAGCTCCCTAAATTCCTTTTGCAGGACCTCATTCCTCTTTCTACCTATGTCATTGGTACCAACGTGGACCACGACTTCCGGCTGTGCACCCTCACCCTCCAGAATACTTTGTAGCTGCTCAGTGATATCCAAGACCAGGGAGGCAACATACCATCCTGGAATCACGGCTGTGACCACAGAAACACCTATCTGTTCCTCTAACCATAGAATCCCCTACCACTATTTCCTTCTTGTCCCTTTTTCTCCATCCATGCACAGCTGAGTCAGCCATGACATTCCGGTCATGACTCTCAGTGTATTCTCCAGAGGATCCCGCTCTCTCATCGCTACTCGGAACTGAATACCGGTTAGAAAGTGGGATGTCCTCTGGGGACTCCTGCACTACCTGCCCTGACTTCTTTGTCCATCCAGCAGACATCCAGTCACCCCCCGACTGTGCTCATCTAGACGCCAGCTTGACTACCACCTACGTGCCATCCACGTAATCCTCCACCTCGCAGATGCGCTACAGTGACTCCAGCTGCCGCTCGAACTCCGAAACCCGAAGCTCAAGCTTGTGCAACTGGAGACACTTTCTGCAGACATGTTCACCAAGTCACATGGTACGTCCACGACTTCCCACATTACACAGGAGGTACATTCCGCTTGGCCAAGCTGCCCTGCCATTGCTTACTCTTACAATGAAAAAAACTTGCTAATGTAATAACTTAACCAGCTATTTACAATCATCTTTTATCCCCTGTACCTTTGAGGCTGAGAAAAAAAAAGACCAAAGAGCACCTTTCACCGCCCCCAGCCCAACGAAAATACCCACACTTAACTTACAGCCTCACTCCATGCAAACAGCACTAGTATAGCGAGTAAATACTAAAGATTTACATGTAGCTATCCTAGGGCTTTAATTTAAAAGGAACCTTTTGCTTCACTCCAAATCAATCTCAGTTATCCCCAGGCAAAAACAGCTGCTGCCCACCGACCAATCAGTGCACAGAATTTCAGTGATGTGTTACTTAAATGGGAACTTGCAGGTGCTGGTGGTCCCCTGCGCCTGCTGCCTTTGTTTTTCTAGGTGATAGAGATCGCAAGTTTGGAAGGCGCTTTCAAAGGAGCCTGGAGGAGTTGCTGCAGTGCATCTTGTGGATGGTACACACTGCTGCCGCTGTGCACTGGTGGTGGAGAGAATGAGGGCTGAATTTTACCGGCCCCTCAACATATTTAACGGCCACTTAAGGGCCCTCACCTGCCTCCACGGGTATTTTACCTGTGGCAAGCGGGCGTGCTGGGGACATGAAAGGCCGCCCAGTGATAGCTGCTGGCTTTCCGTGCCCCGGTTGTGGGGGGAAGGGGGCACGGCAGTCAGGCACAAGGTGCCCGATTGAGGGCTGCCCCTGCCTCCCAACCCACCCCCAGGACCCAAGATGCCCCCTTCTCCCCAAACGACCACTCCAGCTTCACCAAGGAAGGACTGATCCCCCTAGTGAGGCATGCCCCTACTTACCTTCCCACCTGGATGCATGGCTTCGGCTGGGCTGCAGTCCCAGCTGTGGCCACCGCTCAAATGGATGGAAGTCCCGCCTTGGGACAATTAAAGCCCGGGGATCTGTAGAATACCGGTTGGATCCCCGGGCTAGGCAGAAGCAGGTTCGCCACCAATGTGAAAGTCGGTATCAAATTCCTGTCCGCCTAAGGTAAAATCCAGTCCAATGAGTCTGCAACACTTCATCCTTTTCACCAAACATTCAGGCCAGCACCAATTAAAGATTTCCTCCCAAAAAGCTTCTGAAGGTTTTCTTAAAACAACAAACTCATTTACCACAATTGGACTCTAACTGCACGCTAACACTCTCCTCCCTATCTTTTTGTGCGTATGTATGTATTGTTATGAAGGTGCTCCATTCTTAAAATGTTTTGAGGACTTGTGTTAAAGATCATGGACATTGGTTCATTTGGAAAACTGAAAAGATTCCATGGACGTGTTTTTTTTTTACAAGGGTCACTGGCAAGACACAAGATTTCCTTTTACTGGATGTCACATGCCTTAAGCTAAATAAACAACAGAAGCCTTGGTGACTTGGGAGAGTTGTTTACAGAGAAGTGACATGTCAAGATTTATGATGGTCGAGTGGGTTTAGCTTTTGAGATATTGTTTTGATTCAGTTGGGGTGTGGACTGTTTTGAAAGCAGTTGGAGGTCAGCCTGCCAAGAGAGAAGCACACAGCTCATCTCTCTCCTCCTGTCGCGGAGAAACTCTACATATCCTGTGTGATAACTGAAACCCCTGATGCCACATTTCTCCTGGAAAGCCACTCAGTCTAATTCTCAACATCTCCAAAACGAACTGCTTTTGAAAAGGTCCCAGTGACCCATCTCCATATACCTGGATGTCAGACCAAAGGTCAACTGCTATCCTTCCGTATCTTCTCCTTTTCCTTCAACAATTAACAAGTATTTGGCCAAAGTTTTTTTTTGTCTTTTTGTGAAGTGAAGCTCTGCAGAGAAAACTTTATTTTTTATTTGTGTGTGTGTTGGGTCCAGAAGGAAATATATATTTACATTAATATTTCAAACTGTGTTAATGCTTTGCATATTTACTGGATAAGTCTTGTTTTATAATAAACTGAATTTTTTTTTTTTTTTAAAAGAAACCTGATTGGTAATAAATAGAGCATTTGATTGGCCGTGTCAGTAACTGGGTAAACATATATGTTGTGATCTGTGGAGAAGTGGAACTAGAGAAAGACAGTGCACTCCTCCCGCTTCAGTCGTAACAATTTGCATGAGTGGGAGAGGTTGCGAACATTTTTCGGTTATTGTGTAAAAGTAAACATTTATCCTTTTTTTAGTATCAATGAGGAAACCTGTCATTTGTCTATTTATTTCACCCTTAAAAACACTGAAGAACTAAAACACTATTTTAAAACACCATCTGCAGTTAGTTGAGAGGTGAAAAGTGGAGGTCACCCACAGCACTTCTCCCCTATCTGTAACATGCTGTGCCAAACAAGGATTTAGGACTGCAACTACACATACTAAAAGTACATCAGTAAGAATGAGCACCAATACAAATGGTATAGTTAGCAGCAATTTATGATACTTTTTATTTACTTACATTTAAAATGAGCTTGAAGTGGAAGTTATATTTTCCAGCAGCTTCCAAACTGCTGAAAGCATTAAAGGAGGTGCTTCTCCTGTCCTCTCCGACTGCAAGTCACCTTACGCCATATCGGAGCAGACTTCTTGCAGGTCAGCTCAAGAGAAGCACTCATGTTTACACCTATCATTTGGAGAGTAAGTGGTCAAACATTGAAAGCTTGGGGTGCAAGAATCTAGTAGCAGTACCATTGCTTGCTTTGCAGTTAACCATCTTGCTTTTATTTCTATAAATGTGAACATGAATTATAGGCAACAGCCTGGAAGAAGCTTTTCATGGGGTCAGGTCAGAGGGATGAAGGGGGAATAAACCACAATAGGAAAACTTTCCATGTATTCCCAGAAAAGTGTTTAAAATATTTTACCAAATGGTGAGAGCATGGATAATCTTTCTGTTGCAATAGACTTAAATGCCATGAACTAGGTGATTTGGTGATTGGCTAGCATGGTGGATGTTGCTCAGCTAATGGTAGTAGACCTGTTTTTTAAGATGCTTTAACTTTGGTTCTCTAGTTTCAGAGAATGATGATCCTGACATCATTCTCTCACTTTTACCAATCTGCACCACTTTAAGATGCTACTTAAAAACACAGGAAATTATGTGAATGAGCATATACACAATATAATAAACTCATTGCAGTTCCCATCTCGGGCTGCTATGTCCTACATCGGCTTTGCACATTTTTCAGGGTAGAAGTAGCCTGATACGTAAAGCTGCAATCCACAAGCGCCAAAAAAGGTTGGTCTTTACTGAAGTTCAAAGGTAAGTAGGAGCAATTTATATTTGAGTACATCCATGGGCTGCATTCTAGTAACAATGTTTTAACCGAATGATGGCACCATTCCGGTCATTTGGAATAAGCTTGCTTTTTAAACTTGGACTATAGAGGACCTTTATTTAGTAAGCCAGTTTATTTTGACTTGTTGCGATCCATTTTCTGAAACTTGAACTAGTTTTAAACTTCTCTATTTCACTGATTTTTCTTCCTTGCAGGTAAGGTACTACAATTTGTCATCCTCACTTATAAAACAATTTCTGGAGTGCTGAGCTCTCCTGACCTTAAACCTCCATTTAAATTTATCATTCAACAAACTCAGACTTTTGAAAATATGGGTTTTGCAACATTTTATAAAATATATAAAACCATAAACTTCTACATTAAACTTTTATCTTCCACTTCAAAGTTAACAGATACTGCTGACCTAGGCTATTATACTGACAAAAATTAAGTCCAGTAATATAGGATAAATTATATTGAGTTCTAGTGGGTGGTAAAAGATCTCGTCTTCCAAATCATAATGTCTTGTCATATGGTGATGTGTAATAGAAGGAAATCAACTGCTGCCTGTAACACGAAATGGATAGTACTGTGGAAATTCATGCAAGATGTTCAGGGCTTCATTGTAAAGGCTGAGGTCTGAAAAACAAAGAAGGAAAAAAATTAGTCTAGCAAAGTATCTGTAGAGTTTAAATAATTACACCTGAATGAAAGTGCACAGATAAAAGATGTACCACCCCATGTCACATTTCAATTGATTGATTAACCAAATAATGGAGAACATTAAATTAAAAACCTTCAGGAAGTTCTAAAGTACACTTTGCAACCTATTAATTGCTTTTGGAAATAGGTATGCAAAAGGTGCACAACAGGTCCAACAGTGAATGAGTGACCAGGTAATCTGCTTTGTTGTGGTGCTGGTTGAGAAAGAAATGACACTTAGAAGACAGAGAACTCCCTACTCTTTATACCATCATACAATGTTCTACATTGTACCTTAAGGTTCCACATCATTCCTACAATCCTTTTTACCACATAACTAAAGAACCACCTAAATATTTTACACAGGAGATTGCAAAGGTAGGTCAGTAAATCCCTTTGTTTACATTACAAAGCTCTCATTAACTGAAACCCATTACTGTCATGTTATCTCACATCCAACCTGTACAATCAGGATGTAAAAAGTAAATCTCCTAGAAACTTTGAATGGAATGTCTGCAGATCTGTTTGAGGGTTAAAAGTGTAGCAGTGGATGTGTGTGGATTGTGTACTGCTCGAGTTAAATGCTGAGTAACCTGAAGTTATTGTGGTAGGAGACAATAATTTGAATATTTTCCAAGCTCAGTGTAAAGAAAAAGTACAATTTCATTTTGTAGTGGTATACTGTCAAGAACTCCAGTTAAGAGAAGACTTGTTATTAATCACAGACATCATGGTGGAAGCAGAAATTTAAAATTTCAAACTTTATTAAATGTAAAGAGATATTAAAAAAATCACTCTCTTAGAATGTCAAATGAGCTATAGATGCATACAAATACACACATTGCTAGCAAACTAGTAAAAAACATAAAAATGGACTGTAAAAGCTTTGTAGGTACGTAAAAAGAAAACGTTTGGCTAAGACAAATATGGGTCCATTACAGACAGAATCGAGAGAATTTATAATGGGGAATAGAGAAATGGCAGAGACGCTAAATGATTACTTTGTGTCTGTCTTCACTGAGCAAGATACAAGAAATCTCCCAGAATTAGAGATCCAAGGGACTAGGGAGAATGAGGAATTGAAGGAAATTAGTATGAGTAAGAAGGCCGTTTTGGAGAAATTAATGGGGCTGCAGATTGATAAGTCCCCGCGACCTGATATTCTACATCCCAGAAGTAGCTATGGTGATAGTGGATGCAATGGTGATCATCTTCCAAAATTCTACAGACGCTAGAATGGGTTCCTGCAGATTGGAAGTTAGCAAATGTCACTCCACTATTTAAGGGAGTGAGAGAGAAAACAGGGAACTACAGACCTGTTAGCCTAACATCAGTTGTAGGGAAATTGCTAGAATCTATTCTAAAGGATGTGACAAATGGACACTTGGATAACAATGATCTGATTGGGCATAGTCAACATGGATATTACGCAGGAGCTCATTTAAATGGAGGGGGCGAAACAGCCGCCCCTGATGACGTAGAAGGAGCGGCCACTGCGTTCCCGGCAAATGGTGTCTGGCGCCACCAGTCAGGCACGGTTTTTAAAGGGTTCAAGCCTAGAAGAAATTTACATGTTTAAAGGTACCCTGGTTTCAGGAATGTAGTAATAATCCATGCACACCTGCAATCCCCTCTCCCACCCCCCAAACGAATTAACATTTAATTTTATGCTCCATTTCCTCCCCAAAAATTAGTTCTCACTCATGACCTTCTCTTCCACCTCCCCCCCACCCCCCGCAAACTTTATTCCCTTTGACCCTAAACCCTTTCCCTCCATCCCCACAGCCAATAAGGATTGTTTTGCTTGCTCCTCCCCCCTCCCCACCAGTGTCGCGCATCGGAACTCCGTACGGAGTTGCGGCCAATGGCCATAAATTCGGCGTGGGATGACTACCGTGACCAGGTAAGTTCATTTCAATATTTAATCAGCTCATTTCAATATTGAGATGAAGGTCCCGCTGCTTGGCGGCGGGGGGCTGCACCAAGGCCTCGCCACGGCCGATAATATGCGGCGAGGCCTTCTCAGCGTCGTGGGGCGCCTCTCCCGCAAGTATTTTACAGCCCTACCGCCACAATTCACATCAAGGGGGTGGTAAAATCCAACCCAGTGAGTGGGCAAGAACATGGCAGATAGAATATAATGTGGAAAAATGTGTCAACTTTTGTAGGAGGAACAGATGTGCAGAGTATTTCTTAAATGGTAAGATATTAGTGTAGATGTACAAAAGGGTCCTGGATGGCCTCATCAATAAGTCATTGAAAGTTAGCATGCAGGTGCAGCAAGCAATTAGGAAGGCTAATGGTATGTTAGCCTTTATCACAAGAGGACGTGAATACAGGAGTAGTGAAGTCTTGCTTCAATTGTATGGAACCTTGGTTAGACCACACCTAAGGTGGTGTGCACAGTTTTGGTCCCCTTAGTTTAGGAAGGATATTATTGCCATAGAGGGAGTGCAACGCAGGTTCACCAGACTTGTTTCCAGGATAGTGGGACTGTCCTATCAAGAGCGATTAGGGAAACTGGGCCTGTATTCTCTAGTTTCGAAGAATGAGGGGTGATCTCATTGAAACCTACAAACTACTTAAAAGGAATAGACAGGGTAGATGCAGCTAAGATGTTTGCCCTGGTTGGGGAGTCAGGAACCAGGGGAAACAATTTCAAAATAAGGGGGAAGCCACTTGGGGCCGAGATGAGGAGAAATTTCTTTAGAATCATCGAGATACAGCCCTGAAACAGGCCCTTCGGCCCACCGAGTCTATACTGACCATCAACCACCCATTTATACTAATCCTACATTAATCCCATATTCCCTACCACATCCCCACCTTCCCTCAATTCTTCTACCACCTACCTAAACTAGGGGCAATTTACAATGGCCAATTTTACCTATCACCCTGCAAGTCTTTGGCTGTGGGAAGAAACCGGAGCACCCGGCGGAAACCCACGTGGTCACAGGGAGAACTTGCAAACTCCGCACAGGCAGTACCCAGAACCGAACCCAGGTCGCTGGAGCGGTGAGGCTGTGGTGCTAACCACTGCACCACTGTACTCAAAGGGTTGTCAATCTTTGGAATTTTCCACCCCGGAGGGCTTTGGAAGCTCAGTCAATGAGTATGTTTAAAAGCAGAGATTGACATATTTCTAAATACCAATGGCATAAAGGGATAGTGTGGGAAAAAGGCATTGAAGTGGATACCAGCCCTGATCGTATTGAAAGGCAGTGCAGACTTGATAGGCTGAATGGCCCACTCCTGTTCCTATGTTCATTGTTGATAACCAGGGCTTCGACTTTTCAGCCAGCAATTTTTTGATTTAATAAACACTAGTATCTGCCTTTTAACATTTTATTTAAGTTATTTTGTATGGGATCTCAGTTTCTGGACCTCAGTAGAT
Source organism: Heterodontus francisci (assembly GCF_036365525.1). Classification (NCBI taxonomy): domain Eukaryota; kingdom Metazoa; phylum Chordata; class Chondrichthyes; order Heterodontiformes; family Heterodontidae; genus Heterodontus; species Heterodontus francisci. The sequence goes on along the minus strand of NC_090372.1, from coordinate 113,638,111 downwards.
GGAGTTGAGTTTGAAGAAAAAAAGATAGTTGAGAGTGGAAAGCTCGATATAGTTTCATTATTCCAATTAACTAAGACTTTGGTGACAAAAACAAAACAATGGCTGCATTGGAACTAGCTTTAAACAGTCGGTCTTGTCGCCTTTTTTGAAGATGGTCACAATTATTGTGTCTCGGAGATCCCCTGGCATGCTCTCCTCCTTCCAGTTGAGGGACATGAGACCATGTATGTGTCAAGAGTACTTCTCTGCCGTATTTTAGAATTTTGGTGGGTATCCCTGCTGTCTGCCACAGGGAAGGTCATCGCAAGAGTCCTTCTCAACCACTCCGCCCCGTGGCTGAAGAGCTCCTACCGGAATCACAATGCCTCCATCCATCAAGAGGCACAGTGGACATGATCTTCACAGCAAGACAACTCCAAGAAAAATGTAGGGAGCAGCAGAAACCTTTATACATTGCCTTTTTTGACCTCGCAAAGGCCTTTGACCATCAACTGGGGGGGGGATTATGGAACATCCTCCTCAAATTTGGCTGCCCGGAGAAAATAGTCACCATCCTCCGCCTGCTGCACGAAGACATGCAAGCTGTAATCCTTGCCAACAGATCTGCCACTGACCCAGTCCGAGTGCAAACTGGGGTTGAGCAAGGCTGTGTCATCGCACCAATGCTCTTTTCCATCTTCCTCACCACAACAATCCATCTCATCTCCTTGAAGCTCCCTGGAGTAGATCTCCTCTACAGGACGAGTGGCAAACTATTTAACCTACATCACCTCCATTCCATAACCAAGGCCACTCCAACCTCTGTCATCGAGCTGCAGCACACTGATGATGCTTGCGTATGCGCACATCAGAAGCCAAGCTTCAATCCCTTGTCGCTGCATTCTTGGAGGCATAAGAAAGAATGGACCTTAAGCTAAACATCCGGAAGACAAAGGTCCTCTACCAGCCTGCTCCTGCAGCACAACACTGCCATCCCCCCCACCCGACTATCAAGATCCACGGTGAACCACTGGACAATGTGGATCACTTCCCATACCTTGGGAGCCTCCTCTCAGCAAGGGCAGACATCGACGATGAAACTCAGCATCACCTCCTGTGTGCCAGCACAGCCTTCAGTCGTCTGAGGAAAAGAATGTTGTGACAAAGACCTCAAACCTGGCACCAAGCTCATGGTCTACACGGCCGCAGTGTTATCTGCCTCCTGAATGCATCAGAAATATGGGCACTGTACAGCAGACATCTCAAAGCCCTGGAGAGATATCACCAGCAGTATCTCTGCAAGATCCTGTAAATTCAGTGGCAGGACAGGCGTTCCAATAACAGTGTCCTCTCTCAGGCCTACTACCCAGTTTCGAGACACTGGTCATGGCTAGTCTGTTACGCTGAGCAGGCCACATTGTCCGCATGTCTGACAAGACTCCAAAAACAAACTTTCTCCTCCGAGCTCCGTCACGGCAAGAGGCTACCAAGAGGGCAGAGGAAACGCAACAAGGATGTCCTTAAAGCCTCCCTGAAAAAATGTGACATCTCCACCGATTCGTGGGAACCTCTTGCCCAAGACCACCCAAAATGAAGAGGAGCATCCGCGACAGCACCAGCCAGTTTGAAAATGTCGACATGCCCAGGCAGCGACCAAATATAAACAGCGGAAGGAGCGTTTGGAATTTCAAGCATCCCATTCACTCGCCTCACCAAACACCTGTGCCAGAGCGTGCGGATCCAGAATTGGACTCGTCAGTCACCTAAGGACCCACAACCCTGGAGTGGAAGAAAGTCATCCTCGTTCCCGAGGGACTGCCTAAGAGGTAGTAGTAGTAGTTTTAAACAGACATGAGGAAAAACTTTTTTTTTTTACTCGAGTGGTTAGGATCTGGCTTGCAATGCCTGAGAGTGTGGTGGAGGCAGATTCAATCGAGGCATTCAAAAGAGAACTGGATAATTATCTTGAGAAAAAATTTGCATGGCTATGGTGGAAAAGGCAGGGGAGTGGGACCAGGTGAGCTGCTCTTGCAGAGCGCCAGCCTAGACATGGCAGGCCAAATGGCCTCCTTCTGTGCTGTAACCATTCTATGACTATTTTGACATGCATAAATTTAAGGTCAGTTATTTCTTGCCCATCCAGATTGCTGGAGGGATCATCTTTAACAAAGCATCTTAATATAGATCATTGGCCTGAAATGTTTGCTGGATTACATATGGCCATCTAAGAAATGATGGATGGAGGAGTAATCAATTTCCAAGTGGTCTGTCGCAATCAGTCATTAAGTGGCTACCATCCTGGAGGCTTTAGGATTGAATTTTTTGAGATTAAACTGCAAAATTGAGTTATATACTCAAACACCTTTCTGAATTTATAACTTCCTCCAGTACTTAGTTGTTACTTCATTGAGATTTACATAGATCAAAAGTGACCTCAGTGACAACTGAAGTGCAAGTTTCAATTAAGTCTTTATTGGTTATAGTGTACAGCTTAAAAGCAGCAATTCTATACCTTTACCTGTAGGAAATGTGACCATTTTAAATGTCAGGTAACCAAAATTTACAAATTCCCAAAATTGTTAGAAATTCTATTATCGAATGCAAAACACACTGGAGTCACAGACAAGCCATGCAGATACATTGTAATAGCAAAGAGCTTATAACATATGTGTAAATATGACAATTAAGTAGATTTTCTATTCTCAAGTGATGAATAATTTGACAAAAAGCATTGAGAGACTTAAAATTCCCGTGAAATTGAAGTTCATTGTTCATCCCAACTTGCAAATGCTGAGGGATTATACCCACGACTTTCCAAAGCCAGAGACATTGCACTCAATGTTTCCAAGAGAATTACTTTTTTTCCTCCTGAAATTTATACATTGTCCCAATTGCGCCCCCCACCAAAAATGTTTTTTCTATAGAAACTTTACAAGTTACTGATTGTCCCAATGTTTCCTCTGCAGGGGTCTCAACTGTGAGAAGAAAGTCACAAACTGTTAAAAGTAAGGGGAAATCAGGCAACCAGAGGCAAACAAGCACTGAGGAAAATGGTTTTGGGTGTGGTTCACCAGATGACACATTGCTTCCCAGCTGTCAAGTGGAATCAAGCAGGTCATCTCATTTTAAAAACATAGTGGACAGCTCTGATAGATATGTAGGACAAAGGATCATCAGTATTTCATGTATAAAGGGTACGGAGCCAGCAGCTTCCTTTGAGAGGCTGAGGAAAGCCTGACTACTCAAGCCTCTTGCATACGTCCAGCATCATCTCTCAGTTTGGGAACAGGCCCCTTACCCAACAGTTTTTTTAAAAATAGGTCTTTACACGTTTAGGGAATGTTAGCAGCTTGTTTTTTTGGTAATGTATACAGGTGTCTATTTCTTATTGCACAAACAGAAAGGAACAGGATGGGGGAAAAAGAAGGACTAAGCAAAATAGAAATCTAAGACAATTGAACCAAAACTGGAGAGGACAAAGGGCTCTTCATTACCTTCATAAAAAGTTGGATGGAGGGAGGGAACTATCCAAACACTTGAGATAAGTTACAATAAAAACACGTGGGGGGGAAAATGTGTGTTCGAAAAAAAAGGAAGCTTTAACACTGATTATTGTGCCAATGACATCAATAGCACATCAATAATTATTCCCCATCTTCTCTGCATGAGATGAAAATAATTGACAAAAGAGGCACAAATATCATGCTGCACAAATATAAATAGGTCAAATTCATGTTATCATACATACCAAAACTACTTTTATCCTCTCGGAAAGGAGCATAGTATACTGCCTTGATGGTAGCTTTTGGTGTTACCTTTCCAACCACTTCAATGACTCCACTCAACTCTTCATCGAGCTATAAACAGCATAAAAATAGGTAAGATGGACTTTGCATTCAATCGTATACATTATAAAGAATCATAGCAATTTACAGTACAGGAGGCCACCATTTGGTCCATCATGTCTCTGCCAACCACAAAATTGCGATCCAGCCCAATACCACTTTCCAGCTATTGGTCCGTAGCCTTATTGGTTACAGCACTTTCAACTGCAGATCCAAGTATTTTTAAATGCAATGAGGGTTTTTGCCTCTACTATCTTTCCACCAGCCTCAGGATGGAAAAAATGGTGGTGCACATTGCTGCCACAGTGCACCTGTGTTGCAGGAAGTGAATATTTAAGGTGGTGGATCGGGTGCAAATCAAGCGGGCTGCTTTGTCCTGGATGGCATTGAACTTCTGAGTGCTGTTAGAGTTGCACTCATCCAGGCAAGCGGAGGGTATTCCATCACACTCTTGACTTCTGCTTTGTAGGTGTTGGACAGGCTTTGGGAGTCAAGAGGTAGGTTACTCACCGCAGAATTCCCAGCCTCTGACCAGTTCTTGTAGCCACAGTATTTACGTGGCTCATGCAGTTACATTTTGGTCAGAGACCCCCAGGACGTTGGTGGTGGGGGATTCAGAGAGGACAATGCCGTTGAACGTCAAGGGGAAATCGTTAGATTCTTTCTTGCTGGAGATGGTCATTGCCTGGCACTTGTGTGACATGAATGTTACTTGTCACTTAAAAGCCAAGCCTGAATGTTGTGCAGGTCTTGATGCATGCAGGCACGGACTGCTTCATTATCTGAGGAGTTGTGAATGGTACTGAGCACTGTGCAAGCAGCAGCGAACATTCAAACTTCTGACCTTGCGATGGAAGGAAGGCCATTGATGAAGCAGCTGAAGATGGTTGGGCCTAGGATACTGCCCTGAGGGACCCCTGCAGCGATGTCCTGGGGCTTAGATGTTTGGCCTCCAATGATGACAACCATTTTCCTTTGTGCTAGGTATGACTGCAACTAGTACAGAGTTTTCTTCTCGATTCCCATTGACTTCAATTTTACTAGGGCCCCGTGATGCCACACTTGTTCAAATGCTGCCTTGATGTCAAGAGCAGTCACACTCACCTCAGGAATTCAGCTCTTTTATCCATGTTTGGACCAAGGCTGTAATGAGGTCTAGAACTGAGTGGTGCTGACGGAACCCAAACTGAGCATCAGTGAGCAGGCTATTGGTGTGCAAGTGCCACTCGATAGCACTGTCAATGACACCTTCCATCACTCTGATGATTGAGAATAGACCAATGGACAGTAATTGGCCAAATTTTGTGTGTCCTTTTTGTGGACAGGACAGACCTGGGCAATTTTCTACATTGTTGGGTATATGCCAGTGTTGCAGCTGTACTGGAACAGCTTGGCTAGAGGTGTGGATAGTTTTGGAGCACGAGTTTGCAGCACTACAGCCAGGATGTTATTGTGACCTACACCCTTTGTTGTATCCAGTACAGTCAGCTGTTTCTTGAGATCAAGTGGAGTGAATCAAATCGGCTGAAGACTGGCAACTGAGATGCTGGGGACCTCAGGTGAAGGCAGAGATGGATCATAGAATGGTTACAACATAGGAGGCCATTTGGCCGGTTGCGTCCGTGCTGGCTCTCTGCAAGAGAAACTCAACTAGTCCCATCCTTTCCCCGTAGCCTTGCAAATTATTTCTCTTCAGATAACTATCCAATTCCCTCTTGAAAGCCTCAATTGAATCCACCTCATTCTCAGGCAGTGCATTCCAGATCCTAACCACTTGCTGCGTAAAAAAGATTTTCCTCATGTCGCTTCTTTTACCAATCACCTTAAATCTGAATCCTCTTGTTCTTGATCCTTTCACAAGTGCGAACAGTTTTTCCCTATCTACTTTGTCCAGACCCCTCCATTCCTGGGAACATCCCCAAATCTCCTCTATACTCACTCCAGTGCAATTACATCCTTCCTGTATACGATGACCAGAACTGTACGCAGTACTCTTGCTGTGGCCTAACTACAGTTTTATGCAGTTCTAGCATAAGCTTCCTGCTTTTATATTCCACCCCTAGATTAGTGCTATTATAGAAAGGATTGAATACAACAAATGGTAGAGTTTTTCCTGCTGCACACTGATCTGCTTGTGTATATATTATATATAATACACACAAATAAAATAATCACTACCTGGAAGCAGCAAGACTGTAATGTTACAGAAATTTGTAATTCAAACATTTGTCACAGTTGTATGGTCTCCAAAATTTAACAGTAGCTTTGAAAACTTCAGTGGGATTTATAACGTACGGCATTTTGCCAAAATGGTGCGGAGGGGAATTATTCTGTTTACAGACAACTTTTATGCCTGTAATGGAATTTACAGTAAATGCCAATTATTGCTGGCAGTTTTTTGATAGAAGGAAATACAGACAAGAGCATAACTGTTGGCATAGTTACAATAGATTTAAATCTATAATCTATAGATGAGTACCAGGAAATGAAAAAGTATATATATGCCTGTATTTTGTGTTAATAATAATAGTGAGGCCATCAGCACGCACCGTTATTATGGAGTA